>NW_006921603.1:18648750-18649512 GCF_000298275.1 Orycteropus afer afer | reverse complement strand
ACTCCTTGTTGGTATTGTTTGTTTGTTTTCTTTCTTCATTATTCTCCTTCTCTAACCTTTTTCTCTTAGTGAACTATCCCAAAATATTGCAGGTTTACCTGTTTTCTTCTTCTTTTCTCCCCTTTTTCTTTTTTTGAGTTACTGTTCCTGTGTGATTTCAGGGTGTATTTTTTGTCCATGTGCTTTTAGTTTTTTTGATGGTTATTCAATTGTAATTTTTTGCCTAACTGAGTGGGAGACACCAACAGTCCCCATAAGATACAAGTACACCCACATCTCCTGCAACCTCACTTACTGAGCAGGAGACAGCACCTCCTTCTCCACCAATGTGCCAATGATATAAAACCACCAAGAAGAGCCTGAATCACCCTTGGACTCTCTTCACAAACAATTAACAGAGATTTTTAAATAATACTATGATGCCTCAGAGACAACAGACCATCACAGTCCACACAAAGAAGCATGATAAAGTGGTAGAAACAAGGGAACAGGATATAGACTGGGAACACATCCCTGAGGAAGAAGCAGCATTGGAACTCTCTGATAAGGAATTCAAAAGAATTATATTTAGCGATCTTCAAAGGATTGAGAGACAGAACAGAGAAAACACAGAAAAAAACCTTAGAAGAATTTTGGAAGAAAATTCAAGAATAAAATGACAAAATAAATGAAAAATTAGAAATGATTCTAAATCTACAGAGAGAAATCCAGAAGATTAATATTAAATTGTTAGAAATAGATAACACATTGGAAGGGCAAAGG
>NW_006921603.1:18627265-18636571 GCF_000298275.1 Orycteropus afer afer | reverse complement strand
GGGAACAAGTTTGCTGGCCTGATGGAGCCTGGTGGAACCACTGAGACCATGGCCCCTAGCTGCCCTTCAGGTCTGGAATTGAATGCACACCTGTGGCTTCCAGCCAAACAATAGACAGGCTCATCAGTGGAGCATTTACCTGAGGTAGATACACTCTTTGGAGAGAACAAGAATGAGAGAAAGAAGGGCTGCTCAGGCACAGGGAGACAGCTCAGGGGGCAGGAGTGCATGGAGGGATGGACACAGAGAAGAGGTAGCTATTGGGAGGAAGTGGGAGGGGAGATGTTGCATTGTGCTAAATTGTGGTCAATGTCATGAGACAAAGTATACGTAAACTGTTGTATGAAAAGTGTATTTGCTCTGTAAATTTTCACCCAAATCACAATTAAAAAGAAAAAGAGAAAGAAACTATTTGAGCACTTCAGGAGACAATGGGTAATGTTTCAAAAAGAAAGAAAGAAGGAAAAGTCAATTTCCAAACAAATATAGTTTACAAATATTCAAGA
Organism: Orycteropus afer afer; assembly: GCF_000298275.1. Taxonomy (NCBI): domain Eukaryota; kingdom Metazoa; phylum Chordata; class Mammalia; order Tubulidentata; family Orycteropodidae; genus Orycteropus; species Orycteropus afer. Next base: position 18,636,065 of record NW_006921603.1, on the reverse strand, counting down.
AGACTGTCATGATTTTCTCAGTGGTAACATTAGGGTTGGTGTCATCCAGTACTAAGTAACTTATGGTGTCATCCCACCATAGATCTCCTCCTATACTAGACCGTACAGAATCCTCAGTAATGTTGTTGTTGTTATTAGGTGCAGTCAAGTTGTCTCCTACTCATAGCAATCCTATGCACAGCAGAACAAAACACCACCCAGTCCAGCACCAGCTCCGCAGTCCTTGCTATACTCGAGCACATTGCTACAGGCACTGTGTCTCATTGAAGGCCTTCCCCTCTTTCATTGACCCTCAACCTTACCAAGAATAATATCCTTCTCCAATGAATGGTCCCTTCTGATAACATGACCAAAGTATGTGAGATGAAAACTGGTCATTCTCGCTTCCAAGAAGCATTCTGGCTGCACTTCCTCCAGGACAGATTTGTTAGTTCTTTTAGAAGTCCATGGTATTTTCAGCATTCTTCGCTAGCACCACAACTCAAAAGCATCCACTCTTTTTTGGTCTTCCTTATTTATTGTCTAGCTCTAACATGCATATGAGGCAGTTGAAAGTACCACGGCTGGCGTCAGGTGCACCTTAGTCCTCAGGGAGACATCTTTGCTCCTCAGCACTTGAAAGAGGTCTTTTGCAGCTGATTTGCCCACTGCTATATGTCGTCTGATGCCCTGACTACTGTTTCCATTGGCGTTGATTGTAGAATCAAGCAATGTGAAGTCTTTGACAACTTCAATCTTTTCTTCATTAGTCATGATGCTGCTTTTTGGTCCAACTGTGAGGATTTTTGTTTTCTTTATATTGAAGTGTAATCCATACTGCAGATTGTATTCTTCAACCTTCATTAGTAAGTGCTTCAAGTCATCCTCAGCAAGCAAAGTTGTGTGGTCATCATATCCCAGGTTGTTAATGTAGATTCTTCCTCCAATCCCGATGCCACATTCTTCTTCATATAGTCCAGCTTCTCGAATTATTTGCTCAACATATGGATTGAATCAGTAGGGTGAAAGGATACAACCTGATGCACTCCCTTCTTGATTATAAACCACACAATATCCCCTTGTTCTGTGTGGACAACAGCCACCTGGTCTCTGTACAGGTTCCTCATGAGGACAATCAAGTGTTCTGGAATTCCTGTTCTTCTCAATGTTATCCACAATTTGTTATGATCCACACAATCAAATGCTTTGGCATAGTCAATAAAACACAAGTAAACATCTTTTTGGTATTCTTTGCTTTCAGCCAAGATCCATCTGACAACAGCAATGATATTTTTCATTCCACGTTCTCTTCTGAATCCAGCTCACATTTCTGGAAGTTCTCTGTCAATATACTGCTGCAACCATTTTTGAATTATCTTCAGTAAGATTTTACTTGCATACAATATTAATGATATTGTTAAATAATTCCACATTCTATGTGATCACCTTTCTTTGGAATGGGTACTCATATGGATCTCTTCCAGTCAGTTGGCCAGGTAGCTATCTTCCAAATATCTTGGTATAGCTGAGCAAGTTCCTCTGGTGGGGCATTCGTTTGTTGAAACATCTCAATGGGTATTCCATCAATTCCTGGAGCCTTGTTCTTCATCAATTCCTTCAGCACAGCTTCAACTTCTTCCTTCAATACTATTGGTTCTTGAACATATGGCACCTCCTAAAATGGATGAACATTGACCATTTCTTTTTGGTACAGTGACTCTGTGTATTCCTTCCATCTTCTTTTGATGCTTCCTGCATCATTCAATATTTTGCCCATAGAATCTTTCAATACTGCAACTCAAGTTTTAATTTTTTTCTCAGTTCTTTCAGCTCGGGAAATGTCGAGTGTGTTCTTTCCTTTTGGTTTTCTAACTCCAGGTCTTTGCACATTTCATTATAGTAATTGATTTTTCTGCTTGAGCTGCTCTTTGAAATCTTCTGTTCAGCTCTTTTGTCTTGCCATTTCTTCTATTTGCTTTAGCTACTCTTTGCTAAATGGCAAGTTTCAGAGTCTCTTCTGACATCCATTTTGGTCTTTTCTTCCTTTCTCATTTTTTAATGACCTCTTGTATTCTTCATGGATGATGTTCTTGATGTCATTCCACAATTCTTCTGGTTTTTGGTCATTGGTGTTCAATGCATCAAGTCTATTCTTTAGATGGTCTCTATATTCAGGAGTGATATATTCAAGGTCATATTTTGGCTCTTGTGGACTTGCTATAATTGTCTTCAATTTCAAGTTGAACTTGCAAATGAGTAGTTGATGGTTTGTTCCACCATCAGCTCCTGGTCTTGTTTGGCTGAAGATATTGAGCTTTTCCATCACCTTTTGCTACAATGTGGTCAATCTGATTCCTATGTATCCCATCTGGTGAAGTCCTCAGTAATGTTTATTATCAATTTTAATCATAAAATAATATGTGATAAATATAGTTGTAAATAAATTAAATGTAATATTTCTTGGATTATATGCAGCCTAACAGCAAAATTGCTCTGTAAAATCTTTCTACATTGAATTACATTATTAGTTACAATATTATTAGTTAATAAATGGAAGCCTTATTTAATGTTTCTCCTTCTTTTCTTTTGATTACTACTTCATTCACAAAAAAGTTACTGATATATGTTCACAAATACTAACTAAGACAGTACTGTAGCTAAAACACCTGAAAATTCGACAAAATCAGTTACTATAAAAATACCAGCTGCAACAAAACAATGCATGATTGTAGGACGTGCAGATGAATCATGTAATTCAAAGCATGACTGTAATTGGGTAATAATGACAGCTCTGACCAGAGCATGCTAGAAGATTCAAAAAGTAAATTAGCATGGAGTTTTAGCTTTGTAGATAAATTGAATATTGATACATGTAAGCTGAGTTTATGAAAATTGATTTTGTCTTTATAACTAACTATTGGGTAGTTTTATTAAAAATATAATACATTTCTGCTGAAACCCACACAAAAACTTTATAGACAGTTATTCTGGTATCACTTCCTCTAACAGTGTTGTCTGATATGCTCTGCATTCCCTGAATCCCCTAGTGATTCTATCAGATTTTTTCATATCCAGTCATAGCAAGGTGACTAGTTTGGTAACTCTTTTATATGTTATCATATAATAAAGCTTTATATCCTCATAGACATGATAAAAATTTGGAGGCTATCATAAGGTAAATTATCTGTACAACTCTATCTAGAGACAGTCCATTAATACATGGATATCAATGAGAAGATATATGGGTACATGACCTCCTGGACCTGTCCTTGACCCTATTTTGTCTCCCCACTTTTTCAAGCAACAATTAAATGTGTAGATAAAATGTTCAAGAAATCTGAGTATAACACAAACCTGAGAGAATCATTTTAAGGTGTAATGTAGTAATGGCTACCATTTAAAGGTATTTTGTATATTTTGCTGTAATCCTCACCCACCACCATCGAGCTGATTCCAACTCATAGCAATGCCCACTGGGTTTCCAAGGCTTTAAATCTTTATGGATGTAGATTACCTTATCTTCCTCCTGAAAAACAGCTGGTGGGTTTGAATTGCTGACCTTCTTGTTAGCAGCCAAATGTCTACACCACCAGAGCCATTCTAACCCTCACAGAGCTCTGGAAATTTCAGTATTATTATTATTGCCATCTCAAAGATAAAGAAACTAGGGCTCAGAGAAGTTGTGTGACTTGCTTAAAGTTAGGTAGTTACAGTAAAGTTAGGTAAGTAACAGAGTCAGGGCTTGAACATAGGTCTGGTTAGACCTGTACCAGTCAAGATGGCTAGTTTATGCTTAATAATCATCAGTAAAAATTTCAGTGGCTTACTACAGCAAATGCTATTTCTCATTCATACTACATGTCTAATGTGCATCATGTGGGGATATCTTCTCATTTTAGTAATTCAGGAACCCTGGATGATAGGGCCTTCATCTCCAAGGCTGCAGAGGCCTAAAAAGGGAATGCTGTGAATGAAAAAACTGATTCTTAAAGCTTCTACTTGGGAGTGACATGAGCCATCTATTACTAGCTAGTCCTGTAGCTAAGTCTAACTTATGAAAGGGTGAGCAAAGCAATCCTGTGTTCCAGGCAAAAGACTCGGTGTGAAAAGCCCCATAGACTACTAGGATCAAAAGTCCATGTTCTTTCTATGTCATTTTGTTAAATACACAATATGATAACATTAAAAAGAGATAACGGGTAGGCTTCTACTTCACTTAGGCTGAAAACATACAAGAATACAAAAATAGGATAGAGTGGATCTGACACAGCAGCAGAATATATAAAAATACTCATGAATTACTAGTGTACAACCTCTAAATGAGCATCTATATAATGACACTGCATGGATAGTTTATATTAATAAACTAAAAAAAAAAGTGTGTCATGATGCAGGGCAGTCATAAGTACCACACTCCCAAATCCATACTCCTGTACAGACATTCTTACTGAGCTTCAGGCCTTGAACTAATTTCTAGGCACTGACACTAGATGTCTAGAGTAGCATGAAATTTGCCATTGAAAAACTGAATTTATTAACTTTTTGTCCTTAATAGAAAGAGATTACCTTCTCATGTATGCCTTATTTTAGTTGACATAGCCTGAGCCAACACCCCAACTTAGAAAACTTAGCCTCACTGTATTCTCTACCTCTCTTATTCTCTGCTTCAAACAGCCAATCACCAAGTTAGGCTCTCTTTGCTCAGTATGGTAGTTAAAGTTGTGTGTCAACTTGGCTGGGCCTGGTTGAGTGGCTGGGCAGCTGGTGGTAGTTATTCCCCATGATGAAACTGACAATCAACTCCATGCTACCACAAGCAGCTCAGTGACTGCTGTGGGGATGTGGTCTGCTTCCCATATATAAGAAGCAGCTTTGGGAATGGTCTCTAGCTTATGGCACATTTGAACCCTGCATGTAGCTGAGTGGTTGTTCAGCACCTGCCATGCTCTGCCGATGTGGGACTTTCAATGGACTTGAATCAATGGCCTGCTGTGTGGTTTGGTAACATCATAACTGTGCCATTTTATTTGTTGGCCTTGGGCTTGTTAGCCTAAACAGCCAGTAGCTGCCTGAGTGAAGAGATACCTCTAGCTTCAGTGGGCAGAAGCAAGCAGCAGAGCTGAAGCCCAAGGTCATCAGAGTGGCACTAGGTAACAGAAACACTCAGCATTGTCTCTCCATCCCATGGATCTCAGCCTAAGTTGTGCTTCTTCTCAGCTTTTTTCAGAATTATTGTAAAAGCCTCTTAACTGATCACCCTGTCTCCAATCTGGTATACTGCAAATAATTTTGCATACTTCTGCTAGTGTAATCTTTCAAATATGGTGTTAAAAATATGTTATCCCTACTTAACCACTGATTGCCCTGCCACTGCCCATAGGATCACGTCAATATCCAACTGTGTAGAATATAAGGCCCTTCATAATTTGGCTTCATCTTTGCTCTTTCATGCCCAATTCAGCCCAAGGGACTACCTGCTACTCCATGCCATATCAAGTACTTCTCCCTTCCATGACTGCCTACCTTTGGGCAGTTCCTCTACCCATGACTGTTCCCTCTTCTTGACATGAATGTCTTTCCCTTTAGATTGTGGTGAATTTCTGCTCAATCCTTCAAGATCTAACTTCAAATCATCTTTTCAAGCATACTTCTCTCTTCAAACACTTCTATTATTATCCTTATTACAGTGCATTGGAATTATATCTTTACAAGTCTGTCTCCTTTACCAGACTGCATGTTGTGGTAGGAATTAATAGTCCTAGAATTTGCCTGCTAACCAGATGGCTGGCGGTTCAAACCCACCAGCCACTCCTCGGAAGGAAGGTTGGGCAATCCTACTTCCATAGTGATACTGCCTCGGAAACCTAAGGAGGGGTTGCTATGAGTCAGGACTGACTCGAGAGCACATTACAACAACAACAACAACAACAGAACTTAACATGGGCCCTAAAGTTTTAGAAGATTTAGGATGGAGATGGAGGAAATGAGTTGGAGTATGAAATCCTAATTAGATGGAACTAATGGCAGAATTTGAAGAAAGCAACATGAGGTTAAAATTTTCAGAAACTAAGAGTAAAATGCTGCAAATATTTTATTGCTAACAGAAAAAGTTATAAAAATACAAGTGAAATATGGTTATTAACAATATTAATAAGTGCAATGTTATTGGCCTGGTAAATACAAATACAAATTTGAATTCCCTAGATTAATGATATAAGGAAATAAACTTGATAGTCCATACTGTCAAGAAGATAAAGAATGGTTCTGAAAGAAGATCATGGTGAACTGCTTGCTCACTCTGGTCAGGTGACCCTAAAACTCAGCTCTTTTTTACTATACTGCATCTACCTCTCCTTTATTAAACTCTCAGGTAGCAAAGAGACAAAATATTGGCATCACACCTGACTGCATGCTCTTTGAAGAATTGTAAATTAGCACAAAGAAATGTTTCCCCTGAGAGCTATTTTGCCATTTTGTCGTCCCTATTGCAACTGGTACATAAGACCAAAGTGACATGCTTTTAATAAAATACCCTATAAATGTGGAAGGGGTGTGTTTCATTACTCTAGTGATAATTCTGCTTTTATCCATTGAAAGAAAAGAGGTAGTGAACCCTACTGAGCTGATAAAATAGGCTCGATGAATCCCTATAGTGAGGGTAGCATTAACAGTGGGATTGCATAGATTTCCTACTGCAGAAGCCTGGGTAGCGTTTCATTAGTTTCATTACTGAAGTTGTCTGATTGCTTTGGATCAAACACTTTCCCCAATTCCTTTTCTTTATCTATTTAAAATCACTACAACAAACAAATGAAACAATAATACAACAAGCAGCAGCGTGGGCTGAGCTTGTCATTACAACAACAGCTGCACAAACTTGCAGTCAAAACACCTATTTTTGAGGTGAACACAAATGGAGCTTGTCATGATTCCCCATAACTTGTCAAGACCAAGGAATTGTGCACTGTGTACTCTAAATCTTTGTGTGGAATGCTAGTAAAATGTATTCAGAAGCCAGAAGGCTCTGAAGTCAGAGAGCTCAGCCATTCTGATGCTTGTGACAACTCTATGATACTGTTTTCACCAGCTCCCAGGGTAATATGTCCCTAGGAACATGTAGAGTCACTCTAGATTTCTCTTCTTCTAAAATAAAACTTCTCAAATGCTCTTGGATCTGCTTTACACGAAGGTAAATGGTAGGATGTGCTGCTAGTTCATATTAAAATGCCCCCTTCATTAAATTTGTACCTTCTCCCATTAGTAAGAGGACTTCTAAATTTCCCTGTCTGCACTTCTCTCATAAAAATCCCTGTTTTAATTCAGTGACTACTCCCAAGCCACTACATCATTCTATGTTTCATAAAAATTTCAGTGACATCTAATTAATTCTCTGTGTCTCAATAAAAATGTTCAGTGTCCAATACCAGCTCCATATCAACCTAAGTGCAGATATTTGATAATACAACCTATAAGTTTGGCCTCATCTAGTCCCTGATTCAGTGCTTATGACTTTTAGTCTCCGTGGGAATCACTTGAGGAGTTTGTGAAACATGCTCCCCAGGAACTACGTTAGTGATAAGGACTCAGTGGGTCCTGTATGGGGCATGGGGTCTTCATGTTAAGCATCTCCAGGTGCTTCTGTCCTACATACTGAAAACCACTGCTGAGCCAATGAGAACAAATCCTGGCAGCAGGTGTATTTCCAGCCCCATCCTCACTGAAGCTAATATTTTGTGTATTCTGCTCTAGCTCTAGGCATCTGGCTGGCCGTTAGCTTTAGTTTCTTGATCAGTATTCCCAATGATATTTCAGTTGTAGAATTCTTGCCTTCCATGTAGGAGACATGAATTTAATTCCTGGCCAATGCTCTTCATGTGCAGCCAGCACCTGTCAGTGCAGGCTTGTAGTTGCTAGATGCTGAACAGGTTTCAGCAGATCTTCCAGACTAAGACAGACTAGAAAGAAACACCTGATGACCTAACTCCAAAAATCAGCCAGTGAAAACCTTGTGGATCACCATAGTTGAACCCACAGGACTAGGAATGGCAAAGGACCCAGCAATATTTCATTGTGTTTCGCATGGGGTCACCATGAAGAGAGGATCTGTGTGACAGCCGCTAACAACTCCTGTTCCCAGCCCAAATAAGATTTATGCCTAGAACCTCAGCCCAATTTGCTAGGACAATGACTTCTACCTAGTTCTCATCAGAGAGAATTCCCTTCACCCTAATCCCAAGCGTAGGTGGAATTTCTACCAAAACCCCAGTAGTTGAAGAGATCACCACTTTAAAAGACTGCAAAAACAGACTAGATCCTCACCTACAATATCTGTTCTTCCAGTATGGATGCTATCCTCCTACTTCTATATCTCAGCCCCTTTAATACAGGATAACTCACCCTTAGAGTACTAATTTGTACCAGTACCTTCTTTGAGGGTCAGTCTTTCAGTCTTTCTACTGGATGAGTTTCTTAGGGGTACAAATCACAATGTTTGCCCTTCTCCTCATCTGAAGAATTGCTTTTATTATATTTTAAATTTTTGCTATGATGTCACTGGCTAGACTAAGGGTCATTATAAGAAAGATTCATATGAAACTCTTCATTGTAACTACTATAATGATGTTGGCAGGGGTGTTTTTCATGAATTTACTCAGTTTCCTCTTAATGAGAACACTTGGGGAGAAACTCCTCTCTAGTCTTGATACCAAAAACAGTTATACTACTCATGAGTAATTTAATGGTGGTGTAGTACCTAAGGCATTTGACTGCTAACCAGAAGGCTGGTGGTTCAAACCCACTAGCCACTCCTCGGAAGGAAGAC
>NW_006921603.1:18623294-18627030 GCF_000298275.1 Orycteropus afer afer | reverse complement strand
AAAAAAAAATAAAAAAGGTTTCTGGTTTGCCTTTGCAAGGAAGTGGAGCTTATCTCTAGCATTGGGATTTATGTTTTAAGTCAGATTTTCAGCAACCTTGTCTCCACTTTTTTTTTTCCCTATATTCTTTCATCCAGCTCATACGCTCATTGTAATTTCACATTCCACAATTTGCAAGCTATCTTAATTTTTTAAAAAAATTAAATTAAGGCTTACGCCGTCCTCCTTCCTCTCCTGTCCATTTGGACCCAAGACAATTCAGAAGCCAGCAATGTCAATCTATCCTATTACAAACATATATTACAAACCCTCTTAATCAGAAAAATGGCAACCAATCTGAGGGATTATGAAATAATGCAGAGTGCTTATCTTTAAGGTACCTGCAATGTAGTTTAGGAAGAAAGTCTGTATCATATGGAATAATAGAACACCATGCAAGGTTAAAGGAAGAGTAAGGTGGTATTGATGGTTAGCACTGCAGGTGTTGAATGATGAAGAGGATCAGTGAAGATAAGAAGAGTGAAAAGTTTTCTAAGAGAGATTAGATTTGAGCTTGCACTTGGTTCATGGAGAAATTTGGATTGATTTAGACTGACTAGGATTTGGACTGACTGAATGGGGAAGACAGACATTCTGGACCAATGAACAGCATGGAGTAATGGCACAATGAAGAGAATAAGAGAGTTGAGGTGAAATAGACATGGATTTTGATTCCAACTGGGTAGGCAGATTTCTCAACCTGATTCCTTAACCCTCAGAATAATTTTTCTCATTTGTAAATCAGAATAATAATGTCTATGAAGGGCCTCGGTTTTGTAAGAATTAGAGAAAAACTGTATAAAATAGCTAGCACAATGGCTAACACATCTCAAGCACTCAAATATTAGCCATTTCTCTGACAATAGTGAGAAGTGGAGGTGGGATTTAGTTCACTTGAGCAGCTGATATGCCCTTAGGAGAAGTGGAAAACATGATTATATAGTTAGAGCTGGGGACAAATGGTGGGTAGTCTTGAAAGTTAGGCAGACAACTTTGGACTTGGTAGAGGAGGAAGGAGTGAGCTATTTAAAGTTACTGATCAGGGCAGTGACATGATGAAAGCAGTATTTAAAGAAGATTAATGTAGCTGTGGAGGGAGAGAATGAAGGAGAAAATACTATAGGCATGGACACTAACTAGAACCCTGTTTGGTAACAGGCACAAAGTGACAAAATACAGGATGAGGGAGGTGGCAGAGGATTGCAGTGGGGAGGCTGTGAAACACTTTAAAGGAAGTATTTCTTTACTTTCTTTGGAGAGGATTCTGTGACTGACTACAGAGAAGATGAATGAGTCAAAGGTCAAGCTTAATCATAGCAATTGTCCTACTAATTTCCTGTTGTTTGCCTGTATCTCCTCGTAGACTCTGAACTTCATAAAAGAAAGTACTATTTTTATCTTGTTCACCAGGGTCTATATAATATTTCAAATACAGTATAAAATCACAGTTTTTAATAAATTTCATTCATTGAATGCATTTGATTAATGGAAAATAAATAGAAATAACAAATAAATAACATTAATGACTGTCACAGATAATAATAATGAACATCTATTGAGCAATTTTTACTGAGCATTTTGTTAAAATGTTATATGAATTACCTTATTTAATCCTTACAAAAATTCTACATGGCAGATACTGTTAATATCTCCATTTTATACTAAGAAAGTTGAGGCACAGCAAGTTTATGCAAGATTACATAACTAGAAAATGTCAGAGTGAAGATCCTAACCTATGCCATCTAATGTCAGTGCCTATATAATTACTATAGACAAAAGTAGTAGCAACCAGCAACTTTTAGATATTTGGCACTTCATAAACATTTGATTGTCATGTAAATTCAATACATAGATATTCACTTAGGTTTAAATTGACCTCTTACTGTGAATAAGCAGGGTGCTGAGAGAGGAAAAATGTAAGCTCCTTCTTCTCAGGAATATCACAATTGAATAGAGAAGAGTGGATGTGAAAAGTAAAAAAAAGTACAGAAGGCAATAGCAAAAGGCAACAGAGCAGCACTTGATTAAATGTGCAATGAGGAGGCAGGCTAATATATGCTAGGATTTGAGGACAGGGAGTGAATCTATCATATTTCTTTGTTCCATTGCTCCTATTTTATTTTTTTATTTCTTTATACATAAACACTTCTGATTCTACTTCTTTGCTATTGTTGTTGTTGTTAGGTGCCATCGAGGCAACTCCAACTCATAATGACCCTATGAGTACAACAGGACAAAACACTGCCTATTCATGCACCATCCTCACAATCCTTGTTGTACTTGAGCCCATCTATGCAGTCATTGAGTCAATCCATCTTGTTGAGGGTCTGCCCCTTTTTCACTGACCCTCCACTCTACCAGGGAATGGCTCCTTCTGACAGCATAACCAAAGTAGGTGAGCTGATGTCTGGTCATTCTCACTTCCAAGGAGGATTCCAGCTACACTTCTTCCAGGACAAATTTATTTGTTCCTCTGGCAGGCCATGGTATTTTCAGAATTCTTCGCCAGCAACTTAATTCAAAGGCATCAACACTTCTTCAGTCTTCCTTATTCATTCCCCAGCTTTCATATGCATATGTTGTTGTTAGGAGCCATTAAGTCATCTCCAACTCATAGCAACCTTATGTACAGCAGAACAAAACACTGCCCAGTTCTGTGACAGCTCCACAATCCTTGCTATACCTGAGCCGGTTGTTGTAGCAACTATGTCAATACATCTTGTTGAGGGCCTTCCCCTCTTTTGTTGACCCTCCACTTTACCAAGCATGATATCCTTATCCAGGGAATGGTCCCTTCTGATAACATGACCAAAGTAGGTAAGATGAAGTCTGGCCATTCTCGCTTTCAAGGAGCATTCTGGCCACTCTTCTTCCAGGACAGATTTGTTCGTTCTTTTGGCAGTCCGTGGTACATACTTTCAGCATTCTTCACCAGCATCACAGCTCAAAATCATCAATTCTTCTTTGATCTTCCTTATTCATTGTCCAGCTTTCACATGCATATGAGGCAACTTAAAATACCATGGCTTGTGTCAAGTGCACCTTAGTCCTCAAGGAGACATCTTTGCTCTTCAGCACTTCAAAGAGGTCTTTTATAGCCTATTTTTCCAGTGCTATACATCATTTGATATCTTGACTGCTGCTTCCATTGGTGTTGATTATAGAAACAAGGAATATGAAGTCTTTGACAACTTCAATCTTTTCTCCATTTGTCATGCTGCTGCTTATTGGTCCAGATAAGAGGATTTTTGTTTTCTTTATATTGAAGAGTAATCCATACTGCAGACTGTATTCTTCGGTCTTCATCAGTAAGGGCTTAAAGTCATCCTCACTTTCAGCCAGCAAAGTTGTGTCATCAGTGTATCACAGGTTGTTAATGAGTCTTCCTCCAATCCTGATGTCATGTTTTTTTTTCATATAGTCAAGCTTCTTGGATTATTTCAGCATACAGATTGAAAAAGTATGGTGAAAGGATACAACCCTGACACACTCCCTTCTTGATTTTAAACCATGCAGTATCCCCTTCTTCTGTTTGAATGATAGCCTCTTGGTCTATGTAGAGGTTCCTCATGAGTACAACTAAATGTTCTGGAATTTCCATTCTTCTCAATGTTATCCACAATTTGTTATCATCCACACAATCAAATGCTTTTGCATAGTCAATAAAACACAAGTAAACATCTTTCTGGTATTCTTT
>NW_006921603.1:18601326-18622369 GCF_000298275.1 Orycteropus afer afer | reverse complement strand
TGTGTTTCTCTAGAGAACCCAATCCAACACATGCAGTATCCCCTTGTTCTGTTTGAATGATAGCCTCTTGGTCTTTGTATAGGTTCCTCATTAACACAGTTAAGAGTCACCACTCATCTGTCAGTTTGTTGTACTGTGGTGGTTCGCATGCTGCTATGAGGCTGGAGGCTATGCCACCAATATTTCAAACACCAGCAAGGTCACCCATGGTGGACAGTTTTAAGTGGAGCTTCTAGACTAAGACAGACTGGAAAGAAGGAAAAAGCCATCCATTTCTCAAAAAATTGGCTAGTGAAAATCTTATGAAGAGCAGTGAAACACTGTCTGATATATTACTGGAAAACTTCTTTGCTATAGACTGCTTAAAATATATTAGGTCATTTCAGGAGTATTTTTTAAAAGCCCTCTTTCCAAGCATCTGATAACACTTTAGAATTGATGACTTGTGAAGTGAGCACATGTCAGTCTATTTGGCAAAATGCTATGTGCAAATTTGGAAATTTGCCACTTCAGATACACACATAAGCACAGCCTATTTTTCACTCCTATATAGAACATTGTCCATGGTAAAGAATTACAATTTAATTAAAAAATTACTCAGTCACTATATTAGAATTAGTCCCATGAAGTATGTTAGTTAACTCTATGCTGTAAAAATCTCAATTCTTGCCTTTAAATAGGTGTCATAGATCAAATGTGCAGGAAATAATTATAGAGATGAATCTAAGGCAATGAGTATATCAGAAGCTGAGGAAAAGTCCCAATTCCTCAAACAAAGTCATTTACAATGATTGTCTTTTAAGTACTATATGTATCATATAGTCTTCTGCCTCCTTAATGATGGTATACTAAATATGTAATTTATGTTTAGATCAGGGAATTTGGTTGCACCTTAGAATGATCTGGAGAGTTCTTAAAGATACCAGTTTTCTAGGTTCCACCCCACATGACTTGAATTAGAATCTCTGGAGGTGGGACAGAGAACATCAGTCTTTCTTTTTTAAACTGATGATTATAATGTTAAACCAGGATTGAGAACCATTACTTTAGACTATGAGTCAGAGATATATTTATGAATATCAGTTATTTCTGTATTCACTACTCATAGATAGTCTATGGAGAAGAATATTTGATGAGACTCTAAGCTTATCATTAAGCTTGTCCAAACTCTTATCCTCTGACAGAACAAGAATGGATCTTCACCCCAGTCTTACCGAGTCCTTACAATGTGGCAGCTTCATTTCTCCTAGTATTCTTCTCCCATACATACTACTTGTTTCCTGCTGCAAAGAATGGGCTTTTTATATATCACCAGCCATTCAGATCCATGAACACATTGTTAGGATAAATCAGTTGTAGAGGAGGACATCATGCTTGGTGAAGAAGAGGGTCAACAAGGGTTTGGAAGACCATTCAATGAGATGGACTGAAAAAAGCCATGAACTTGAATATGTTGGCCATTACAAGGGTGATGCAGGACTGAGCAGGATTTCATTCTGTTTTACACAAAGTCATCATGAGTTGGAGTCAAACTAGCTGCAGTTACAACATGACAGAAAAAGACTAGTGGAACTCAACAACCAAGTAAAAGGGATTCAACTCTGAACTTTTTGAATGAGATAGTAATAATAATAGTGGTTGCAAACTAATCTCAAATTATTCCAAAATTAGAAGTTTTACCTCTTGTGGACTAACCACCAATTTCTATGCAGAAAAGAAGTTCTGGTAGCGTAGTGCCTAAGGCACTTGACTGCTAACCAGAAGGCTGGTGGATCAAACCCACCAGCCACTCCTTGGAAGGAAGGTTGGACAATCTACTTCCATAGTGATACTGCCTCGGAAACCCAAGGAGGGGTCGCTATGAGTTTGGTCCAGCTCAACAGCATATCACGACAACAATAGATCGATATTTGATTTCTTCACATAGAAGAAAAGAACATGAGGAAGAAATCCTGTAGGACATGGAATATCAATGAATGAAGAAGACCATGAAATACCTAAACAAGGAAGGAAGGTTCAGAAAGTCTACTCACAGAACCAAATGTAATATGTGAGACTTCTTTCTCATTTAAACATATCCAACATTCTGGTAAGGAACAAAAAGCATAGCAGAGTCTACCTATAATATACATAGTTCTCACTTTGATATAGCCTCTCAGGTGAGCCTTCTCTATTAGTATCTCAAGGCACTTGAGTGGAACCTCCTCCCCACTTTGTTTTTTGCATTTCCCATGATATAATAGACTTATGACTTTTTATTATGAATTCAGACTATCTTGATAATAACATCCAAACATCAAACCTTATCAAGTTTTAAATGATTATAGTTTGAATTTTACTCAGGTAGTTAATCCCCCTCTTTTGCCTTTTGTCTCAGTATTATTATCGAAGTTATAAGCAGTATCTTTTTGATTGTTAAAAGATAACTATATTCTTTGTTAATTTTGTCAAAGTAATTATATACGTTCATTTTATTTGTTCAGTTTTCTGCAACTAACATTATAGAGATGTGCTATTGGAAGTTTTATGGTGATTTGGGTGGCTTAGTTAGTAACATTATCTCTCCTGAATTTAGAGCCCATCTAAAGAATAGATTTGATACATTGAGCACCAATGACAGAAAACCAGAAGTATTGTGGGATGAAATCAAGAGTATCATACATGAAGAAAGCAAAAGGTGATTAAAAAGACAGAAAAGGAAGAAAAGACCAAAATGGATGTCAGCAGAGACTCTGAAACTTGCCCTTGAATGGACGGTAGCTAAAGCAAATGGAAGAATGATAGGATAAAAGAGCTGAACAGAAGAATTCAAAGAGCAGCTGGAAAAGACAAAGTCAATTATTATAATGAAATGTGCAAAAGAATTGGAGTTATTAAACAAAAAGGGAAGAACACACTCAGTATTTCTCAAGATGAAAGAACCGAGGAAAAATTTTAAGCCTCAAGTTGCAATGTTGAAAGATTCCATGGGCAATATGTTGAATGATTCAGGAAACATCAAAAGAAGATGGATGGAATACTATACCCAAAAGAATGGGTAGATGATCATCCATTTCAGGATGTGGCATGTGATCAAGAACCAATGGTACTGAAGGAGGAAATCAAAGCTGCACTGAAGGAATTGATGAAAAACAAGGCTCCAGGAACTGATAGAATACTCACTGAGATGTTTCAACAAATGGATGCTGCACTGGAGGCACTCCAAATGAGATTTGGCATAGACAACTGCCTGGCCAACTGGCTGGAATATATCCATATTTGTGCCCATTCCAAAGAAAGGTAATCCCACAGAATGTGGAAATTATTGACCAAAATCATTGATAATCACATGCAAGTAAAATCTTACTGAAGATAATTCAAAAATGGTTGCAGCAGTATATTGACAGAGAACTTCCAGAAATGCAACCTGGATTCCGAAGGGGATGTAGAACAAGTGATATCATTGCTGATGTCAGATGGATCTTGACTCAAAGCAAAGAATACAAGAAAGATGTTGACTTCTGTTTATTGACTATGCAAAGAAATTTGATTGTGTGGACCATAACAAATTATAGATAACATTGAGAAGAATAGGAATTCTAGAACACTTAATTGTACTCATGAGAAACCTGTACTTAGACTAGGAGGTTGTCGTTCAAACAGAACAAAAGGACACTGCATCGTTTAAAATAAAGAAGGGAGTGTGTCAGCATTGTATCCTTTCACCATAATTATTCTATCTGTATGCTGAGCAAATAATTCAAGAAGTTGGACTATATGAAGACATCAGGATTGGAGGAAGATTCATTAACAACCTGAGATACATAGATGACACAACTTTGCTTGCTGAAAATGAGGATGACTTGGAGCATTTACTGATGAAGATTAAAGATGCAATATGGACTACATCTCAATATAAAGAAAACAAAAATCCTCACAACTGGACCTATAAGCAGCATTATGATTAATGGAGAAAATATTGAAATTGTCAAAGGCTTCACATTGCTTGGTTCTATGATCAACATTAATGGGTGCAGCAGTCAAGACATCAAAAGACGTATTGCATTGGGCAAATCTGTTGCAAAAGACCTCTTTCAAGTGATGTAGAGCAAAGATATCTCTGTGAAGACTAAGATGTGCCTAACACAAGCCATGGTATTTTCAATCACCTCATATGCATGTGAGAGCTGGACAATGAATAAGGAAGACCTAAGAAAAGTGGATGCTTTAGAGTTGTGGTGTTGGTGAAGAATGCTGAAAGTATTGTGGACTGCTAAAATAGCTAACAAACTGTCTTGGAAAAAGTGCAGCCGGAATGCTCCTTGGAAGTGAGAATAGCCAAACTTCGTCTCACCTGCTTTGGTCATGTGGTCAGAAGGGACCATTCTATGGAGAAGGATATCATGCTTGGTAAAGTGGAGGGTCCATGAAAGAGGGGAAGGCCCTCAATGAGATGGCTTGACATGGTGGCTGCAGGTATAGTAGGGATTGTGAGGTTGTCACAGGACCAGGCAGTGTTTCATTCTGTTGCGCATAAGGTCACTATGAGTTGGAGATGACTTGACGGCACACAGTGACAACAACAACAACAACAACAAAAAAAGTAACATTTTGAATTTGTGATGTTGTAAATGGAAGTATCTTTTTCCCTCAGTAAAGGAAAATATAATGGCATAGAACAAAGATATAGAAATGTAGTCAGGCTAGTCAATGACTCCCATTATCTCAGGGTTGTATTGAAAACAAAAAGAACTCTCACTGCCTGCCATAGATTGGAATCCAACTTATAACAGCCCCTCTTGAGTTTCCAAGGTGGTATCTCTGTGGAAGGAGTTCTGGTGGTGGAGTGCCTAAGGCATTTGACTGCTAACCAGAGGGCTGGAGGTTCAAACCCACAAGCCACTCCCTGAAAGTAAGGTTGGAAAATCTACTTCTGTAGTGATACCCCCTGGGAAACACAAGGAGGGGTTGGTGTGAGTCAGATCTGACTAGAAGGCGGTGAGTTTTGTTGGTTTTTTTTTTTTTTTTTTTTAGGTCTTTTTAACACTGCTAGAAATATTAGATGGATTGACATGGTGGCTGCAATGATGGGCTCAAGTATAGCAGGGATTGTGGGGCTGGCGCAGGATCGGGCAGTGTTTCGTTCTGCTGTGCTATGAGTCGGAAACGACGCGACGGCACTTAACAACAACAACAACAGAAATATTAGATTTTGCAGGGCACATATTGTAGAAATATTTGGGTGATGAGCCCCTGTTAAAATGATGGGATTGTTAAAATTAAAATAGCAGGTCATATAAACCATCCAGCAAGGCTTAAAATTATTTTCTTTAAAAATTTGTTAGTCTTTTTCCCTAGGTTAATTTTTATTTTTTTAAGAAAAGCTTCTGCTTTATAATTTTTGATAAATTTTATTTTTATTTGTTTAAAGGAAAACTTCTACTTTATAATTGGAAATATTATTTTTAATTTAATAACTTTTATTCACCCAGACTTCATTTAATATTCTCATTCTCAATTCTGGCTTATTGCTCACAGTAGTATTTTGTTGTATTATACAAACTATTTTTTCTCCTCAACATTTAGTATCTTCAAATAATATCAAAGGGTCATTAACTCTCCCTCTCATTTCTGCTCAGTCAAGCTGTGCATAATCAGCTCCTTTAATCTTCTCTCTAAATAACACTCTCCATTCTCTTAATCAGTTTTTTGGTGCTTTCTCTGAAGTTTCTTTAATTTACTGGCATGCTGCATTGCATGTGGCATTACAGGTGTCCTACAAAAACTGTGGGGAATTTAGAGCACCAGCAGGTTTATATGACACATTTAACATGTAATCTGCAGGCTACTAGGTATATAAAACAACAGAGATAAAAGGTCAGAATCCTCAAGTTCCCTCAAGTCAACTATGACTCAATCAGCAGGAGTTTTTAACCAGAAATACTTATCTGCCTGTCCACACCCACCAGTCCACAGAGAAAGCTTTAAATGGGGTGGAACAGGATAGAAGAAAAAGGAGAAAGAGGCAGAGAGACACAAAGAGCTCAGAGAGACATAGATGGATTGCTCAGAACACACATTTTAATTCTTTTAAAATCAACAAAAATATACTATCTTGGTAAGATGTATAGGCTCCTTGGTTGAAAATTTTGTCACATTATTGATCACAAGATTTGAAACATCGAATTATATGTATGAGATTAAGTTCCTTGGAGAATTGTCTATCACAAATATCTAGTAGACAGATGATAGAAAGACACACAGACAGCTGCTGTTGAGTGGACTCCAACTTCCGATGACCTATTTATATACAACAGAACAAAATGCTGCCTGGTCCTACATCATCCTCGTGATCACTGGCATATTTGAGCCCATTGCTGTGGCTATGGGGGCAATACATCTCACTCAGGGTCTCCCAATCCTCCACAGGCTCTCTACTTCACCAAACATGATGTCTTCCTCTGGCAATTGATCCATCCTGATGATGTGTCCAAAGCAAGTAAGTTGGACAATGTTCTTCTGTAACTAATAAGATTTTTTTAAAAATATTTTATTGTGTTTAAGGTGAAAGTTTGTGCAGCAAATTAGGTTACCATTTATCGATTTCTACACAATTTATATTGGTTATATTTTCATAATGTGTCATCATTCTCATTCATTCTGTTCTGATTGTACCATTTCCAGCACTCTAATTTTCCTGTCCCCTTACCTTTTCATCTTTGCTTTAGAGTAATTTTGACCATTTGATACCCTATAACTCACTGCCATCAAGTCAATTGGACTCATAGCGAGCCCTCCTTGGGTTTCTGAGGCAATATCTCTACAGAAGCAGACTGCCCAATCTTCCTTCTGAGGAGTGAATTTTTAAAAACATAAGTTCATTATTCACAGATGGTATTTATTATTTTATGAGCCAAGCTGTTATTTAGCTAAAAGGTGATCTCAAGGAGTAATTTCAATATGACTTTTAAATAATATCTCAGAGTAACACTCTTGGGGAGTACTCTTGTTTAAATTGGTCCAGTTAGTCTGGACTTTTTAAGAATTTGAGCTCTGCTCCACATGTTTCTCCCAGTTTATCATGATTTATCTAACATGCCTCGATCAGAAAAGTGGGAAGTGGTAGCCAGGGACCATTGAGTTCTTCTGGTTTGGGGGGTAGATGAGGCCATGGCTCCTGTAGGCTATTTGTCGTGAGGCTACTTTCTTCTCTGAGTCTTTGGTTTCCCTCTTTCTCTTGTGTTCTAGATGAGTAGTGGCCAATAGTTGTATTTTAGATGTCCATTCATAAGCATTTAAGACCTCAGACACTACTCATCACATTGGGATGTAGAACATACATGTTATCAACTCTAATATGTCAGTTAACTTAGTTGTCCCATGAGACTATGTTACTAAGTCTTCAACACCAGAAAACCAATCTCACAAGGTGTTTGGTTATGTCTCAGTATTTATAACTCTGTCCCCTATGTGGTTTATTATATATGTGGCTATACATGCATGCACATACAGGTATGTATGTATATATGCATACCAATACATCTATCTGTGCACATGTGTGTGCCCACATATTCACAT
Organism: Orycteropus afer afer; assembly: GCF_000298275.1. Taxonomy (NCBI): domain Eukaryota; kingdom Metazoa; phylum Chordata; class Mammalia; order Tubulidentata; family Orycteropodidae; genus Orycteropus; species Orycteropus afer. The sequence continues at coordinate 18,614,812 of NW_006921603.1, read as the reverse complement.
TCATATATGTCTATATACCTAATTGTGTAACCACACATATATTTTTTAGTTGTTGTTGATGATATACCTCTTTGTGCAACCACACATATATTTTTTGGTTGTTGGTGTTGTTGGAAAATTGTATTTGTCATATCCTTTATCAAAAATGACCTTTTCTTTTAGAGACATCATTTACCTTGGTCAAGCTGTGTGTACTTCACGGCTTTGATGTTAGATTTCCCATCCAAAAATAACAAATGCCTACTGTGTCAATAGTGCATCCCCCACAATTGCTGCCATGCATCCCTGATAACCACCAATGAGCATTAGTCTCTGCATATATATCTATTCTTGTTTTCTTACAAACGTGCAATCATAAAATATTTGTCCTATTGTTATTAGCTTGTTTCAGTCAGCATAATGTCCTTCAGGTTCATCTACATTGTAGGATGTTTCAAAGACTCATCATTATTCCTATGGCTGCATAGTATTTCATTGTATGTGTGTACCATATATTTTTTATTCATTGACCCAATGGTGGACATTTAGGTTGATTCTATCTTTTTGCTATTATGAATAATACTGCAATGAAGATAGGTGTGAATATGTCTGACTGGGTCTCTTTTATTAGATATCTAGCACTGGTGGCGTAGTGCCTAAGGCATTTGACTGCTAACTAGAAGGCTAGTGGTTCAAACACACCAGCCACTCCTCGGAAGGAAGGTTGGCAATCTATTTCTGTAGTGATACTGTCTCGGAATCCCAAGGAGGGGTCGCTGTGAATTGGATCTGACTCGACAGCAGTGTGTTTGGTTTTGGTTTTAAGGTATATACCTAGGGATAAGATTTCTGGATCAAAAGGCATTTCTATTTCTAGTTAATGGATTGGATCTTCCCACAACCTCAACAGGATTTGTAAGTTTCTGATTTTTTTTTTTCCTGTTTTGCTTATATATATAATCAGTGCTACTTTTGCTGGGGTGAGATGGTATCTCATTGTAGTTTTGATTTGCATCTCCCAAAGGCATCTTTTCATATGTTTGTTGGTCACTTGAATGTCCTCATGTCCTCTTTGGTGAAGTGTCTGTTAATGTTTTTTGTCTGTTATTTAATTGGATTATTTGTCTTCTTGTTGTTGAGATGTTGAAGTCTTCTATATATTTTAGAGATTAAATTCTTATTAGATATGTTGTTCCTGAATGTTTTATCCTAGTCTGTACATTATTTTTTACTCTTTCAATATAATCCTTTTAAAAATTATCTTTGCTGTCTGTCATTCTTGTGCACCTCTCTGTGTCTTCCTTTGCCTTGGTTGATGTTATGCTGATCATCCCTTATTGTATATTGCTTTTCCCTTCACTCAAATTAACATGTCAATTATCTAGTTAAGGAACCCTCATGGCACAATGCCTAAGGCATTTGACTGGTAACCAGAAGGTTTGCAGTTCAAATCCACCACCTTCTCCATGGAAGAAAGATGGGACAATCTGCTTCTGTAAAGATTTACCACCTTGGAAACCTAATGGAGCTCACTATGAGTTGAAATCAACTCAATAGCAGTGAGTTTGGTTTGTTTTTTATTATCTAGCTATGATTTTACTCTTCCTTTACTTCCCATCACAAAAAAAAGTTATTGAATAAGTCATAGAACCCCCCGCCCCAAAAAAAGACCCAGCTGCCTTCACAGGAAACTTCTACCAAACATTCATAGAAGAGCTGACACAAATTCCACTCATACTAGTGCAGAACATGGAATAGGATGGAATATTCAAAATTCATTTTATGAAGCAAGCATAACCCTGATGACAAAGGAGCAGGCAAAGACACCCCTAAAGAAGAAAATTACAGACCAGTGTCCCTCAGGAACATAGATGCAAAAATCCTCAAGAAAATTCTACTTAATAGAATCAAACACCATATCAAAAACAGAACAATACATCACAACTAAGTGAGATTCATAACAGGTATGCAAGGATGATTCAATATTAGAAAAACAATAAAGATAACCCACTACATAAATAAAACAAAGGAAAATAAACACATGAACATATAAATTGATTGAGAAAAGGCATTTGATAAAATCCAACACCCATTCATGATAAAAATGCTTAGCAAAGTAGGACTAGAAGAGAAATTCTTCAATATTGTTAAGGGCATATACACAAAACCAATGGCCAAAATTATTCTCAATGGAGAGATTGAAAGCATTTCCCTTGTGAATGGTAGCCAGACAGGGATGTCCTTTGTCACCATTCCTATTCAATATTGTATTGGAAGTCTTGTTGTTGTTGTTGTTATATGCCTTTGAGTCAGACCCGACTCATAGTGATCCCTCCTTGGATTTCCGAGGCAGTATCACTACGGGAGTAGATTGCCCCATCTTCTTTCCAAGGAGTGGCTCGTGGGTTTGAACCGCCAGCCTTCTGGTTAGCAGTCAAGTGCCTTAGCCACTATGCTACCAGAGCTCCCAAGGCAATAAGATATGAAAGGGAAATAAAAAGGAATACAAATTGATAAGAAAGAAGTAAACAATCCCTATTTACAGATGATACCAGAAAGATGTTTACTTGTGTTTTATCAATGCATTTGATTACTTGTGTTTTATCAAAGCATTTTATTGTGTGGATCATAACAAATTGTGGATAACATTGAGAAGAGTGGGAATTCCAGAGTACTTAGTTGTATTCATGAAGAACCTGTACATAGACCAGGAGGCTATTGTTCAAACATAAAAAGGGAACACTGCATGGTTTAAAATCAAGAAGGGAGTGTGTCAGGGTTGTATCCTTTCACCATAGTTATTCAATCTGTATGCTGAACAAATAATCCAAAAAGATGGACTATATGAAGAAGAATGTGGCATCAGGATTGGAGGAAGAATCATTAACAACTGGTGATACGCTGATGACACAACTTTGCTTGCTGAAAGTGAGATGACTTGAAGCACTTACTGATGCAGTTTGAAGAATACAGTTTGCAGTATGGATTACATCTCAGTATAAAGAAAACAAAAATCCTCACAACTGGACCTATAAGCAGCATTATGATTAATGGAGAAAATATTGAAATTGTCAAAGGCTTCACATTGCTTGGTTCTACAATCAACACCAATGGAAGCAGCAGTCAGGGCATCAGATGACATATAGCACTGGGAAAATTGGCTGCAAAGGACCTCTTTCAAGTGCTGAAGAGTGAAGATGTCTCCTTGAGGACTAAGGTGTGCCTGACACAAGGTATGGTATTTTCAATCGCCTTATAGGCATGTGAGAGCTGGACAGTGAATAAGAAAGATCGAAGAAGAGTTGATGCTTTTGAGATGTGGTGTTGGCAAAGAATGCTGAAAGTACCATGAACTGCTAAAACAATTAACAGGTCTGTCCTGGAGGAAGTGCAGCCAGAATGCTCCTTGGAGGGAAGAATGGCCAGACTTTGTCTCACATACTTTGGTCATGTTGTCAGAAGGGACCATTCCCTGGAGAAAGATAACATGCTTGGTAAGGTGGAGGGTCAACGAAAGAGGGAAAGGCCCTCAAAAAGATGGATTGACATGTTGGCAGCAGCGATGGGTTCAAGTATAGCAATAATCATGGAGTTGCCTCAGGACCAATAGGTGTTTTGTTCTGCTGTGCATAGGGTCACTATGAGTTGGAGATGATTCGATGGCACCTAACAACAACAACAACAATTTTTGGAAGTAAATTACCAGGCCTTTCTTCCTAGTATGTCTTAGCCTGGAATCTCTGCTGAAAACAAACTCACTGCCGTTGAGTCGGATCTGACTCATAGTGACCCCTTGTTGGGTTTCCAAGGTGGTATCTTTGCTGAAATAGATAGCCCAACCTTCCTTCCAAGAAATGGCTGGTGGGTTTGAACCACCAGCCTTCTGGTTAGCAGTCAAATGCCTTAGGCACTACTCCACCAGAGCTTGCTGCTATTTAAATACTGATGTCATATCTTCCAGCATCATAGCAACATACAAGACACAACAGTACAAGAAACTAACAGGCAGTAGAAATACTTAATATAGTTCCTGAAACCATAAGTATTTGTTAATATGTGGATTGTAGATGGTTAGGTTAAGTTTCCTTTTCCTTGCAGCCCCTCCAAAGCTATGTGACTCACATATAAAGAGATCAGCAGTGCTCTTTGATCAATATTATAAAGTAATTCTACCCACCTGTCAAAACCTGTCATTATTATGTGCTTTTTATGTTACATCCTATACTAGGCTATGTGATGCAGAAAATAAAGAGAAGACATGGCATAAAACCTATGTAAGACTTAAAGTACTAGTTAAGATAATGATTGGGGAAAATGTCACAATTTTGCACAAAACTAATTGGCAAATAAAAACCAGATAAAGTCAAGGAAGGGAGAGACTACCAACCTAGAATGTTCAGTAATTATTTCTCAGTAATTATTACAGAGAGGTTAGATTTTAGCTAGATTCTAGGGATTAAGTAGATGCTGAGTAGGTGGTTCAGAGAAGGGGAAGAAATATCTGGGGATAAGAAGAGTATAGCATGGTGGTCAAGAGAAGAAAATTTAAGCCAGTAGTCTGAATTTATTCAATCTCTCTATGACTAATTTTACACTTTGGCAAAATGAAGATGATAGTAACAGACAAAAGTACTGAATACTTTTGTGTGCCAAGTAGAATTAAATGAATCAACTAATTTAATCTTCATAAAATCAACAAGCTAGCTACCACTAAAAGAGACAATTCCTAAAAGTGCTTATAATAGTTCACAGCACATAGTAATCATCCATTAAGTTTACATATGACTATTACCACAACATCATCACTACTTTGTAATTACAACTGAAGTACAGAAAGGTATGTTATTGGCCAACATGACACAAATCATAACTGACAGCAGCAGGATTTGAATATAGTAAATCTGATTTTATGGACCAATACCAAGCCTCTATACAATATGGCTTTAATAATAAACTAACAGGTAAGTTTAGTATCTCACACTATGCCTAGCACATAGAAAACTTTAAATGTCAATGATTGTTCTTACTGTTGCAGGACAGACCAGAATTATAGTCAGGGACAGATATCATTCATTCATTCCCTTAACCAAAATTGTGAAAATATCTATACATGCTTGGCATTATACTCAGTCCTGGGGTCACAAATGAAATAGCATAGTCTTTGCCCACAAAGAACTAACAATATGTGAAGGAAGTCAAGTTCATACATAACTGAATTATGGTAATGAGATTGCACCTTCCTTATTTATTTCTCATGAGAATTAAATTAAGTTGGCCTGTGTCAAATGCTTAGATGAGTACCTGAAACATAGTATTTGCCACATTTGGATTACCTGTTACTGATTTTGTTGTTGTAAACCTTTGAGTAGGGGTATAGTGAGAAAGAAACAAAGAGCAGAAGTAGAAAATTGATGGCTCATGAGCCCAAATCCAACTCCCAGATTTGTTTTACTTGGCCCACACAGTGTTTTTTTTTTTTTTTGTAATGTGAATAGGTTGTCAACATTTCAAAATTAGAAGATCACATAAAAATGCAGATTTCCAGTTTCTCATGAAAAATCTGGAAGTAGATTTCTGCCTGTCAAACATCAGCTAGAGCTGAGCTGACCCTGAAGCACAGATCCATTGCATGATGTCAGAAATCAACTTGAAATCAGCAGGGTCAGGAATGCAGCTATATAGCTCCTTGCAGGAGGGTAACGATATGGGCCTAGGACATTCAGAAATCTCCCACTATATCCATACTTTTACATACTTTTATGTGTAGGATCATAATTTTGGTCACTGTTATGAAAGGTGAGTCCCTGGGTGATGCAAACCGTTAACAAATTCAGCTGCTAACTGAAAGGTTGGAGGCTTGATTCCACCCACAGTCACCTGAGAAGAAAGACCTGGTGATCTCTTTATGAAAAATCAGCCATTGAGAAACCTAAGTAGAGCAGTTCTATTCTAATATGCTTGTGGTTATCGTGAGTCAGAACCAATTCAATGGCACCTGGTTTTGATTGAGTGGACTTTTTTTCCACTTTCATACTTAAGAGGTTATTGCTAAACCTCTAAAGATGTGATAACAAGGGCACTGAGAACCTCATAGAACCCCACAATCTGTAAGCAAACCTGAGGAAATGAAGCGTGGAAGTCTTCTTATTTATGTGTTTATTTATTTATTTAAATTTTAAAAAAGAAGAATTCCTCACAGGACTTAGGTTCTCAAATAGTGGCAGATTTGTTCCCTTTTGTCAAAGTTCTCTTTATTAAGTAAACTTTTCTTAAATAAATGGTTGGATTAATCAGTACTGTGTGAATGAATATCAAATAATACAGAGTGAAAGAAAGCATGACCTGATTTCTTACTAAAGGCAGTGTGTCATTGATACTAACTACATTATATGACCAAGAAAACATTTGAATGTGGTTGCCATTATGAATGTGCAAATACATTCATTAAAAGAAACGTTTTCAAATCCTTCTTCTGAGGACATCCACAATGAGCAATCACATCTTATACAGGTAGGAAGGCTGGGATGTCAGGGATGTTGCATAAAAAGCAAGTGCTAATTGTCTGTGGTCTACTTACAGTGCTAACCAAAGGAAATTAATGTATAAAAAGCACTGGGCATTGTAGTTTCCAAAGATGACTCCATTGAACCGTTAATCTACCAAGTACCTCCTACTCCTACAATGATACACCTTGTCCTGCTGAATAGGACAAGGTTCTCACAAAGCTGCCTGTTCTATTTCTAATGAACTCAAGTGTTAGAAACTTTGAGCTTCCAGGAAATCAGAATCTCCTTCCCGTTAAATCTCTCCTTCTGCTGCTGAGTTTCCTTTCTAAATCTACTCCCTTTCCACAGTAAAGCCCTTTCCATATTTAAAGACAGTTCTCAGAGTCTACTGTTGTCCGTAGTAGACATTCCCATGTTCTTCAACTCTTTCCTTATACGATATGTTTTCCAAGCTATCCAGTAAGCTGCACATCTCTAGTTTGTTAATATTCTCATGCTTATTGTTGTTGGTTGCCACCAAGTTGATTCCAACTTATGGTGACCCCATTATGCAGAGTACAGCTGCTCCATAGAGTTTTCAAGACTGTGAGCTTTTGGAAGCAAATTACCAGACCTGTCTTCTGAGGTGCCTCTGGATGGGTTTGAACCACCAAACATTCAGTTAGTAGTTGAGCACTTAACAGCTTGTGCCACTGAGCATAACAAAAGCTGGGCTGAGTGTTCCAAATGTGGTCTACAAGGTGCCATAGAAGGGATCTGCAAATAATACATCTATTGTTGCAACTTAGATTTATATTTGCTTTGGGAAGAACCATGTTATCTGGCATCCTATTGGGTTTGTTGATAACTAACACCTACAAGGGTTATATATATATATATATATACATGTACATGTATATATACATATACAGACACATATACATATATACATATATATTAGTGCTTATAAGTGTTAGTTAGCAACAAATCCAATAGGAGGTCAGATAACATGGTTCTCTCCAAAGCGAATATAAATCTAAGCTGCGACAACAGATGCATAGTTTGCAGAACTCTGGAAACCCTTCTATGGCCCTTGTAGACCACATTTGGAACATTCAGCGTAGGTGCTCTAGTAGCATAGTGACTAAGGCATTTGACTACTAACCAGAAGGTTGGCAGTTCAAACCCACCAGCCACTCTATGGAAGGAAGACTGGGCAATCTACTTCCATAAAGATTTACCACTTCAGAAATCCAAAGAGGGTCACTATGCATCAGAATCAACTCGATGGCAGTGAGTGTGTTTTTTTGGTTTTACATATACATATATATGTGAAATATATTATTCATATATTAAATATAATACTTAAAATATATACATTATATATATACATACATATATATATATAGAGAGAGAGAGAGAGAGAGAGAGAAGCACAAGAGGGAGACAGGAATGCATCATTATACACAAAAAAAGGGATGGAAAGTAGGAGTGGGAAAAGTGAGTCTGGAAAGGCTAGAGAAAGAGAGTGACATGAGCTAATTAGATGGATCTAGGCTCCCTAAGACTCTTGCATGGATGTTGTTATTGTTAGGTGCTGTCAAGTCATCTCTAACTCATAGTGACCTCATGTACAGCAGAACAAAACACTGCCAGGTCCCGTGCCAGCCCACAATCCTTGCTATACCTGAGCCCATCATTGCAGCCACTGTGTCAATACATCTCGTTGAGGGCCTTCCACTTTTTCATTGTCCTTCCACTTTGCCAAGCATGATATCCTTCTCTAGGGAATGGTCCCTTCTGACAACATGACCAAAGTAGGTGAGATGAAGTTTGGCCATTCTGGCTTCCAAGGAGCATTCTGGCTGCACTTCTTCCAAGACAGATTTGTCAGTTCTTTTAGCAGTCCATGGTATTTTCAGCACTCTTCGCCAACACTACAAGTCAAAAGCATTGACTCTTCTTCGGTCTTCCTTTTTCATTGTCCAGCTCTCATATGCATATGAGGTGAATGAAAATACCATGGCTTGTGTCAAGCACACCTTAGTCTTCAAAGAAATATCTTTGCTCTTCAGCACTTGAAAGAGGTCCTTTGCAGCAGATTTGCTCAATGCTATGCGACAAAGCTGGACTATATGAAGAAAAACATGGCATCAAGATTGGAGGAAGACATGCCGATGATACAACTTTGCTTGCTGAAAGTGAGGATGACTTGAGGAACTTACTGATGAAGACTGAAGAACACAGTCTGGAGTATGGATTATATCTCAATATAAAGAAAACAAAAATCCTCACAACTGGACAAATAAGCAGCATCACAATAAATAGAGAAAAGATTGAAGTTGTCAAAGAATTCACATTGCTTGGTTCTACAATAAATGTCAATGGAAGCAGCAGTCAGAACATTAGACGACATGTAGCACTGGGCAGGTCCATTGTGAAGGAACTCTTTCAAGTGCTGAGGAGCAAGGATGTCTCCTTGAGGACTAAGGTGTGCCTGACACAGGTCATGATATTTCCAATCACCTTGTATGCATGTGAGAGCTGGACAATGAATAAGGAAGACCAAAGAAGAGTTGATGTTTTTGAGTTGTGGTGCTGGTGAAGAATGCTGAAAGTACCATGGACTGCTAAAAGAACTAACAGATCTGTCCTGGAGGAAGTGCAGCCGAGATGCTCCTTGGAAGCGAGGATGGCCAGACTTCATCTCACCTACTTTGGTCATGTTGTCAGAGGGGACCATTCCCTGGAGAAGGATGTCATGCTTGGTAGGGTGGAAGGTTGATCAAAGAGGGGAAGGCCTTTGACGAGATGGACTGACACGGTGGCTGCGACAATGGGCTCAAGTATAGCAAGGATCGTGGAGCTGGCGCGGGATCAGGCAGTGTTTCATTCTGCTGTGCGTGTGGTCACTATGAGTTAGAAATGACTCGACAGCACCTAACAATAACAACAGCATATGACATCTGATATCTTGACTTCTCCTTTCATTGGTGTTGATTGTAGAACCAATCAATATGAAGTCTTTGACAACTTCAGTCTTTTCCCATTTGTCATGATGCTGCTTATTGGTCCTGTTGTGAGGATTTTTGTTTTCTTTATATTGAGGTGTAATCCATACTGCAGATTGCAGTCTTCAATCTTCATCAGTAAGCACTTCAAGTCATCCTCACTTTCAGCGAGAAAATTGTGTTGTCTGCATAACATAAGTTGTGCCAGGATTTTTTTTATATCAATAGTTGTGAATTTCGTCATGAAGCATTTGATATAGTCCATGCATTGTGCTAAAACTTTTCCCAACACTACCTGGTTGAAGCCTCACTACCATGCTGTGAAATAGACATTATCATCTCTATCTTATACTGAGGTTTGGGGAAATAAAATGGCTGCCCAAAATGATACAGACTATTTGTAGCACAGCTTTGATTCAAACACAGGTCTGCCTGACCCGCAGTACGTACTCTTAACTATTAGGTGATTTTGTACAGATAGAGGCACCACAGAGTGGTTCAATCTAATTCTTCTTGCCAGGGCTGGTCCCACCATACTTGACATAGTAGTGTACAATCCCTCCCCCAGAGGATTACATGATCTGGCAAAACCTATCTTTCAAAACCACAGAAGGATTATTGTCAAATTACTGTACAGTGGAAAATAGTTCTTGTTAGGAAATGGCCATAGTAGTCTGGGAAAGGCTAAGAATTAAGCACAATTGATTTCAGAAAAGTAGAGCTTTTTATTTGTTTGATATTTTGTTTCACCTTCACCTTCACTGATCTACAAATATGAATTAGGTGTCTTTGGTCTTGATTTCTACCTCAATCATAACAATTTATTATGCACTATTTTCTGTTTATTTTTTTTCTTCTATATCCATATCAAAAACCTCAATGGCAGGTAGCATATATGATTTGTCTTTGTATCCCTACAGCTTAATGGGGTCCCTAGAACAGAGTATTCTAGAGATAGGTAATCTGTGTAGTTCAACAACTGAACTCTACTCTGATTGATGGGGTAGCAGAAAAAGAAACAATCCTAATGAGTTGGTCATTGGGGAGGTCAAGATGAAAGGCTACATTTTGAAGGTACCAACATACTCAAAATTACCATGCTCACTCTAAAAGGGAAAGCTTCACTATTCAGCTTAATAGACTGGAGAGCTCTCTGGCTGTCTGCCCTAAAGATATGTTAAATCTGCTTACTAAATTTGGTAAAACCATTTAGTTGTAGAATTTCTCTCAAAGAAATCTCAAGAAAGTACCCACACAATGAGGTAATTAAAGGCAACCCTGATAAGGGATACAAAATGCTATTGTGCTGATGTGAAACCTGTATATGGATCAAGAGGCAGTTGTTAAAATGGAACAAGGGAATATTGAATGGTTTAAAACCAGAAATGATGTGTACATAGTTGTATCCTTTATCCCTACTTGTTCAATCAATGCTCAGTATGCTGAGCAAATAATCTGAGAAGGTGGACTATATAAAGAAAAATGCAGCATCAGGATTCGAGGAAGACTCATTAACAACCTTCAATATGCAACTGGCACAACCTTACTTGCTGTAAGTTTAGAGGACTTGAAGCACTAACTGACAAAGATCAAGGACCACGGCCTTCAGTATGGATTACACCTGAATGCAAAGAAAATGAAAATCCTTACAACTAAACCAATTTAAAAAAATCATGATAAATGGAGAAGAAATTAAAGTTGTCAAGGATTTCAATCTACCAGAATGAGCATCATTACCCATTGCAGTCAAGAAATCCAAAAATATATTGCACTAGGCAAGTCTGCTGCAAAAGTTTGCTTTAAAATGTTAAGAAGCAAAGATGCCACTTTGATAAGTAAGATGCCTCATATGCATATGTGAAAGCTGGACAATGGAAAACAAAGTTCAAAGGAGAAGTGATGCATTTGAATTGTGTGCTGGCAAAGCATATTGAATATACCATGGGTTTCCAGAAGAATAAACAAATCTGTTTTGGAGGAAGTACTGCAAGAATGTTCCTTAGAAGCAAGGATGGTGAGAATCTGTCTTGCTTATTTTGGACATGAGATCAGGAAAGACCAATTGCTAGAAAAAGACATGTTTGGTAAACTAGAAGGTCAATGAAAATAAGGGAAACCCTCCTTGAGATGGATTGATGGAGTGGCTGCAACAATGGGCTGAAATGTACCAGAGATTGTGAGGATGGTGCAGGACTGAGCAATGTTTCATTCTCAAACATAACAACAAAGAGTAGGTTACTTGAGATGAGTTGTTGCCAGATGCTATAGAGTTGGTTCAACTCATAGTGACTCTATGTACAACAGAATAAAACTCTGCCTGGTCATGTGCCGTCCTCACAATATTTGCTATGCTTGAGGCCATAATTGCAGTCATTGTGTCAACCCATCTTGCTAAGGGTCTTCCCTTTTTCTGTTGACCATCTTTTCACCAAACATGATATCCTTCTCCAGGAACCAGTCCCTTCTGACAACATGACCAAAGCACATGATACAAAACTTAGCCATTCAAACTTCTAAGAAACACTCTGGCTGTACTTCTTCCAAGACAAATTTGTTCATTCTTTTGGCAGTCCATGGCATTTTCAGTATTCTTTGCCAACACCACAAATCAAATGCATCAATTCTTCTTCAGTCTTCCTTATTCATTGTCCAGCTGTCACATGAATATGAGACCGTTGAAAATACCACAGATTCCATAAGGGGCACTTTAGTCTTCAAAGTGACATCTTTGCTCTTTAAAACTTTAAATAGGTCTTTTGCAGCAGATTTTCCCTGTGTTATATGTCATCTGGTTTCTTGACTGCTGCTTCCATGGTGTTGATTATGGATCCAAGTAAAATGAAATTCTTGACAACTTCCATCTTTTTGTCATTCATTGCAATGTTCCTTATTGGTCCAGTTGTAAGGATTTTTGTTTTCCTTGTGTTGAAGTGTAATCCATACTGAAGACTGTTGTCTTTAATCTTCATCACTAAGTACTTCAAGTCATCTTCACTTTCAGCAAGCAAGGTTCTGTCACATACACATCCCAGGTTGTTAATGAGTCCACAGTCAGCACCTACTTTGTTCTGACTGATGACATCGAGCTTCTCCATCACCTCTTTCCACAGATACAGTTGAATTCCTGTGTATTCCATCTGGTGAGGTCCACATGCATGTTGTAGTTGTTGTTATGTGCCGTCAAGTCAGACTTGACTCATAGTGACTCCTCCTCAGTTTTCCAAGGTGGTATCACTATGGAAGTAGATTGCCCAACCTTCCTTCCAAGGAGCGGCTGGTGGGTTTGAACCACCAGCCTCTGGTTGGCAGTCAAATGCCTTAGGCACTATGCGCATGTATAGTCACTGTTTTTGTTGTTGAAAATAGATATTTGCAATGAATAAATCACTGGCCTTGCAAAATTCTATCATGTGATCTTTGGTTTCATTTCTAACTAACATTTTCCAACTACTGACCCTTCTTCTTTGTTTCTAACTTTTGTATTCCAATCATCAGTAATTATTAATATATCTCGATTGCATGTTTGGTCAATTTCAGCTGCAGAAGTTGGTAAAATATTTCAATTTCTTCATCTTTGGCTTTAGGGGTTGGTGTGTAAATTTGATTAATAGTAGTACTGGTCTTCTTTGTAGGCATAAGGATGTTGTTGTTGTTGTTGTTAGGTGCCATCGAGTTATTTCTGACTCATAGAGACCCCACACACAGCAGAACGAAACACTGCCCGATCCCACACCAGCTCGATGATTCTTGATATACTTAAGCCCATTGTCGCAGCCACCAAGTTAATCCATCTCGTCAAAGGCCTTCCCCTCTTTCGTCGACCCTCAACATTACCAAGCATGACATCCTTCTCCAGGGAATGGTCCCCTCTGACAACATGACCAAAGTAGGTGAGACGAAGTCTGGCCATCCTCGCTTCCAAGGAGCATCTCAGCTGCACTTCCTCCAGGACGGATCTGTTAGTTCTTTTGGCAGTCCATGGTACCTTCAGCATTCTTCACTGGCGCCACA
>NW_006921603.1:18575941-18599156 GCF_000298275.1 Orycteropus afer afer | reverse complement strand
TATGGATATTATCCTATCACTGACAGCATTGTACTTCAGGACAGATCTTGAAACATCCTTTGTGATGATGAATGCCACGCCATTTCTCTTTAAACTGTCATTCCCAACATAGTAGATCATATGGTTGGCTGATTCAAAATGGTCAAAACCAGTCCATTTCAGCTCACTAATGCCTAAGATATCGATTTTATGTGTTCCATTTCATTTTTGACAACTTCCAATTTTCCTAGATTCATACTTCGTACATTCCATGTTCTGATTATTAATGCATGTTTGCCACTGTTTCTCCTGAATTTGAGTCGTGCCATGTCAGCAAATGGAGGTCTTGAAATCTTTACCTTATCCATATGAGTAAGGCTGATTTTACTCTGATAGTGCAGCTCTTGCCCTGTCCTACTTTGAGAGCTTTCTAAGCTAAGTGACTCATCTTCCTTCTCTATATTGGACAATGTTTCCAGACTATTCATAAAGTTGCGTAATAATGTATGAGACAGTGTTCCTCTGCTATTCATAAGGTTTTCCCTGGCTAATTCTTTGAGAAGTGGATGGCCTCCTCCTTCTTCCTAATCTGTCTCAGTCTGCAATTTGAGCCGATACCTGTGCACCATGTGCACCCCACTGGGTTTGAAACATCAGTGACACAGCCTCAAGACTCACAGCAACACATCACCACAGTTGGGAAAACCAACAGACAAGTTTGTCTCCCTTAGCTGTTGGACCACTCCAACCACCTTTACCGGGATCCCTGCTGCTGACACCTCCATCTATTCTGGTCCCCTTTGCCGTTTCTGTCCTATGCCTGCCTTCCTGCCTCGCTGCTTGTGGGGCATGGCCTGAGTTTCCTCTCCTTTCATGGGTCCCTGCAGCTGACTTCTCAATCTGTTCTGGTCCCCTTTGCCTTTTTCGGCAAGGATAAGGATATTTTCACTAAAAGCATTGTACTTCAGGATAGACCTTGAAATATTCTTTTGTCAATGAATGTGACACCATTCTTCTCCAATTAGTCATTTCTGGCATAGTATTCCATATGATTTCCAGATTCAAAATGGCCAGTACCAATCCATTTGAGATCACTAATGCTTAGGATATCGATCTTCATGGGTTCCATTTCATTTTTTACAACTTCCATTTTTCCTAGATTCATACTTCATATATTCCACATTCTGGTTATTAATGGATTTTTGTAGCTGTTTCTTGTTATTTTGAGTCTTTCCCCATCAGCAAATGAAGACCCTGAAAGCTTTACTCCATCCATGTCATTAAGGCCAACTCTACTTTGAGGAGGCAGTTCTTTCCCAGTCATATTTTGAGTGCCTTCTAACTTGAGGGGTCACCTTCCAGCACTATATCAGACAATGTTTCACTGCTACTTGTAAGGTTTTTAGTGGCCAATTTTGTCTGAGGTGAATTGTCCTATCCTTCTTCTCAGTCTGACTTTGTCGGGAATCTCCACTGAAACTGTCCACCATGGATGACTCTGCTGATATTTGAAATACCTGTGGCATAGCTTCCAGTATCACAGCAACATTCAAACTACCACAGTATGACAAACTGACAGGTGAGTGATGGGCTAAATATGAGAGTATAGGCTAAAGAGCACCCAAGTCATGCCTTGGAACAAATTCATTGCTGTGAGAGAAAACTGAAGTAAAAAAGAGGAGCTTTTGGCATATCACTCAACCTCTTTGAACCACCATTTTCTCTCCTTTAAAATGAAAGAGTTTAACAAACTCACCTCTAAGTTCCTTCTATCCATGAGGTTGTTTGACCTTGAGAAACTGAGAGGGCTTTTTAGTTGCCCACAGTATTTTACAATCAGCAGGCTCTATTATCTAAAGGTCCTATAACATCTAAAAAAAATTATTAGAATACATTTTTTAATTGATAATAAGAGAAGGCTATCCATAAGAGGTCAACGTGCAATTCTTCTGGAATGCTAAATTCTGAACACCAGTGAAGATGACAAGAGGAGACAGCCAGAAGGAGAAATTAATTTTCTAAGAAGCAATTCCATCTACATGTGGCATTTAAGGCATGTTAGTAGTTGGTAGAAAATCATGTATTCTCTGTAATTTTTTCATATTTTATTTTTACATGACTGAATAAGTAAAGAATTATTTCAGGATATATTACCTAAAATACTCTGCAAATGGAACTTTGTAAATGTATGCTATAAATTTATAGTGATCCTAAAATATAATTTCCTGCTTTATCAATTCAAATATCTACATCTCATGTTTATATAAGCACTGGATGCTTTTAAATAATCTATTTTCCATATATCACTCAATTCCAGATAAGTTGTCCATAACAGTAATTTCCTCATGTTTCTATAATGAGTTGACAGCCAAAATAACCAACAAAACTCCAAACTTAAGCATCTCAAAATTCAAGTCATAAAGATTAGTTTTTTGGAAAAGAAAGTCTGTTTTTATTACATCAAAATATTTTAAATATTCTTTAAATACTAATATTTATAGAGTGTTTTAAGTCAACATGTAAAAAAAAACTTCACTGCCATCGAGTCGATTCTGATTCATAGCGACTCCTCCTTGGGTTTCTAAGGCAGTAGCTCTATAGAAGTAGATTGTCCAGTCTTCTTTCTGAGGAGTGGCTGGTGGGTTTGAAACCCCAGCCTTCTAGTTAGCAGTCATATGCCTTAGGCACTATGCCACCAGAGCTCCCATGTGAATATGTAGTGCAAATTAAAAGGAATACTTTAAACTTAATTGTCAGTAGTGATATCACTTTATACTCTAAACAGGAGTAATATTTTGGAAGTTTGTGTTTATAAAAATAATGTTTCCATAGATTTTATAATAAATATTCTATATATTTCAAAATGGATTTTATAAACATAAAAAGGATACCTTATAGAATTAAAGTCATGATAGGTGCAATCACCTCACAAGGAGGTCTGTTTGTGCAGTGGTTAAGGCATTCGGCTGCTAACCAAAAGGTTAGCCATTCAAACCCACCAGCTGCTTTGCAGGAGAAAGATAGGGTAGCCTTGAAAACCATATGGGGAAGTTCTACTCTGTCTTATAAGGTCACTATGAGTCAGAATCAACTTGATGGCAAAGGGTTTGGTTTCATATGTATGCAAAAGCTGTACAATGAATAAGACCAAAGAACTGATGCCTTTGAATTATAACATGGGAAATAATATTGAACATACCATAGATTGCCAAGAAAACAAACAAAAAAATTTCCATCTTGGAAGAGTTACAGCCAAAATCCTCCTTAGGAGCAAAGATGGTGAGACTTCCTCTCACACTCTTTGGACATGTTATAAGGAGAAGGACATCATTCTTGGCAGAGGGTTAGTGAAAAACAAGCAGATCCTCAACAACATGGACTGACACAATGGCTGAAACAATGGGCTCAAACAACTACAGTGAGGAAGGTGCAGGACTGGGAAATGTTTCTCTCTGCTGCACACAGGGTCACTATGAGTTGGAACCAAATCAATGGCACCTAATGACAACAACAATATAGAATTGAAATTAATTCCCTAAATTCCTATGAATATAACTTACTAAGATTGAAAAAAAATTCCTTAAACAAAGCTTAAGTGATTTTAAAAAATATATTCTAAACCGAGGTAAAGCATTATAGATTAATCAGCTATTTAGTTAAAAAACAATAAGGAATCTCTTCAAGTGCATTTTTCTGAATGTCCATGTTTCTATGGCAACAATCTTATTCCTTTTTTTGCTTCCTAATATCTTTGTCGATCATTATCTTATGGTAATTGTTTCCATGGAAATCTGAACTTGCCTACTTTTTCTCTAGCCTAAATCTCCACCTTCCCAAATGGTGAGCCAAAAATATAGAATTCTTTAGCAAAGATGCATTTAGAAAATAGCCAGCACATTAGAACAAATTATTTTTAAATGTTTTATTGTCATTCTGTGTTTCATTTTCTGCCTTTCACTCCCCTCAGCTTCCCACTCACTCTACTTTTCCCTCTGCTATTCTCCTATATACTGACACATTCTTTTTTCTCTAGCTTGCAAATCTGTCTTTTCCACCCTCAAAGCCTTTCCTCCACGTAGTTTCAGACTATATATAGTAACAAGAACACCCATATCTTCCCACTAAAAATTGCAACAGACCTTTTCCTCCTGGGGGGAAAAAATGTATATACACACTCATCAATCAATCAAGCTCAACATATTTAATGCTACCTTGTATGTAGGAGCTCTGGTAGCATAGTGCCTAAGGCACTTGACTGCTAACCAGAAGGCTGGCGGTTCTAACCCACCAGCCACTCCTCGGAAGAAAGGTTGGGCAATCTACTTCCATAGTGATACTGCCTAGGCAACCCAAAGAAGAGTTGCTATGAGTTGGGCCCGACTTGACGGCACATAACAACAAGAACAACAACCTTTTATGTAACAAGCACCGAGCTGAGAACCTGGGCATGTGGATATGTGTAGATCATGGTACTGGCCCATGAAAAGGTCATAATCTTGTAAAGGTGTACAGGCATGTAACATAATTTCAGGGCAACAAGTAGACAGCCACACTGTATGTGCCTTAATGAATATTTTACAGTCTTGATGGAAAGACACATACAGAAATACATAATACACACACATACTTGTGTAAATATAAATATGAGGACACATATAATAACTGTTATAACAGTTATGTACACAAAGAATTATAAGGAAGCAAATCATATTTTTAGTAGTAATAAATATATGTGTCAAGGTCCCACAAGAAACAGAATCCTACCCAAAATATGGTTTAAATAATACAATGAAGAGACTTTTTACAGAGTTAATATTTCATTTCCTCTTGGTAGTTATTTCTCACTGACAACCTATTGTCCAATAAAATGAAGGCTAATGTTACCTTTTTATACATCATGACATTCTTTTATTTATCTATTATAGCACTCATCATACCAAATTTTAACTATGAGATTTTCTTTTCTAGTGTCCAAGTATAGTGTGTTCCCAGTGAATCTGTAGCTACTAATAGGGTCACATAGAGTCCTATGAGTCACAAACAACTCACTGGCACCTTACAACAACATGGGAAAGAAAGGAGCTTTGGTGGCATAACAGTTAAGCACCCAGCTACAACTGAAAGGTTGGCAGTTTGACCTCACCTAGTGGCTCTACAAGTGAAAGAGCTGGTGATCTGTTCATATAAAGATTAAACCAACTGTCATTGAGTTGATTTTGACTCATAGTAACCCCCATTGAGTGTCCAGGGCTATAAATCTTTACAGAACTAGATTGCCTCATCTTTCTTCTGTGGAATGGCTGGTGGGTTTGAACTATCAATCTTCTGGTTAGCCATCAAATGCCTTAGGCATTTTTTTCACCAGAGCTCCTTCCTATAAAGATTATAGCCTAGAAAATTCTACAGGGCACTTCTACTCTGCCACCTGTGCTAGCTATGAGTTGAAATTGACTTGATGGCACTTAGCAAGTGGAAAGACAGATTCATAGATGATTCTAAACCCCACAGCCATGAGGTCGATTCTGACTCATAGCTACCCCTATTGGGTTTCCAAGGCTATAAATCTTTACAGAAGTAAATTGCTTCATCTTCCTCCCATGGAGCAGCTGATGGGTTTGAACCACTGACTTTCTGGTTAGCAGCCAAATGTCCTACCCACTATGCCACCAGAGCTCCTCAAGAAATTAGTATAATATAGTACCAATTGTAACAAATGCTAAAGCAGAGTATAAAAAGGTGGTAAGGGAGAACTGAGGATCATAATTAATCTCAGAAAAGAAGAATATAATGCTTGGCAAAGTAGAGGGTCAGGGGAAAAGAAGAAGATCCTCAATGATATGTATTAATACAGTGGCAGCAACAATGGGCTCAAACAGAGCAATGATTATAAGGATGGCACAGGGTAAAGCAGAATCTCATTCTGTTGTACATGGGGTCACTTTGAGTTGGAAATAACTTGATGGCACTTAACAACAACAACTGCATGATAAAGAAGAGCCCTGGTGGCACAAAGGTTAAGAACTCGACTGGTAACTGAAAAGATGGCAGTTGGAACCCACCAGCAGCTCCACAAGACAAAAGACCTGGAAATCTGTTCCCATAAAGACCATAGGCCTAGAAAACACTATGGTGCAGTTCTACTCTCCTACAGGCTCACTATGAGTCAGAATTGACTGGATGATACACAACAACAACAAATGATAATCAAGGTTTCTTTAGTGTGTACACTAGAGTTATGCTTTGAAGTTTGGTTAGGATTTTATCATGCAGAGATAAGGTGGGGAGGATATTTCAGGATAGGGAAAAAACATTGTGTGTTGTAGTATGAAGGAAGGAGAGAATAGAGCATGCTCAGATTGAAAGCCAAAGAAAAACATAATAGGAATAAAGTTTAAAAAGTCAATTGGAGCTGTGGGTAAGAGCTTGACTGCTGATGAACTTAATTGCCTAAGTTGCAATGTTGTTGTTGTTGTTGTTATGTGCCGCTGAGTTACCTCCAATTCATAGTGACCCCTCCTTGGGTTTCTGAGATGGTATCTCTACGGAATTGCCCAACCTTTCTTCTGAGGAATGGCTGGTGGGTTTGAACCACCAACCTTCTAGTTAGCAGTCAAGTGCCTTAGGCATACGCCACCAGAAAGGACACAGCAGGGAGTTAACACAGTCACCAAATAGAAACAGGTCCTATCTTTGTGAACCATTCTTACAGGAGCTACTGACTATTCCACTCACTTTCGTCAAGTAATCCTTGTTGCATTTGTCATTGGATATCCATCCAGTCCTGGCACCTTCCAATGCAATCCAAAGTTTTATTCAGTAACCGTGCTTTATAAGGAGCCCCTGAATGGTGTAAACAGGTAACATGCTTGGCGGCTAATGAAATGGTTGGAGGTTAAAGTCCATTCAGAGGCACATAAGAAGAAAGGTTTTGTGATCTACTTGCAAAATATCAGCCATTAAGAACACTATACAGCACAGTTCAATTCTGACATAAGAGAAGTGACCATGAGTCAGAGTTGAATTGACAGCAACTTTTTTTTTTTAATGTATTATAGAAGAATGGAATTATTCTAAATCAAGATTTTTTTAAGACAGTACCAAAATCAATACAAAGTGATTTAATCATACTCTTTGGTAAAATTTACCTACGGTTTATCAAACAGTGAACTAACCATATAAAACTCTAAAACTCACTGTCATCAAGTTGGATCCCACTCATAGAGAACCCTCCTTGGGTTTCTGAGACAGTATCACTACAGAAGTAGATAGTCCAATCTTCTTTCCAAGGAGTGGCTGGTGGGTTTGAGCCCACCAGCCTTCTGGTTAGTAGTCAAATGCCTTAGGCACTACACTACCAGAGCTCCTAACTAACTATATAGAAATCATAAATAACATACTTTGTGGTTCTGGTATTAAGGTATTAGTCAAACAATAAAAAATAGCTATGCCCTAATCTCATCTGGATCCTCCTTTTCTGTGATCCTGCATTGGTCTTTTTCAATATCCCTTTATATTCTGTACACCATTTCTATCTATAATAGTTTTATACAAAAGCATGCTTTGGATCATAAATTTGAGCTTATGTTTAAATAAGAATAATATTTCTATATTTCCATCTGTCGTTGTTGAAAGTTTATTAATTAATACAAAATCAACAAACCAAACTCACTGCCATCTAGTTGATTCCAACTCATAGTGACCCTCCCCCATTGGGTTGCCAAGGCTGTAAATCTTTACAGAAGCACACTGCCTCATCTTTCTTTCCTGGAGAGGCTTGTGGGTTTGAACCACCAACCTTTTGATTAGCAGCCAAAAGCCTTAACCAAATTATGCATTACCTTATGTTCTTAAGCCAGAGATGCCAATTATTGTAACTAGTATTCCCTTTCTGGGGCAGAGGGAATTAATTTAACAACCTTCCCAAGAGGGAAACATAAAATTAACCTCAATTTTAAGATCAATTCCAAATTCAGATATGTTGAAACATAAATTTACAAAATGGGGGAATGGCTTCATTGGTGTTGAGTTATAGTTCTACTCTGTTCGGTGCTTTCAATGAGAATTCTCCAGGCTGTGGTGTATTCCTGACTTTTCAGTGGGACAAGAACAATTATTAATATGGTTTATCAAGGCAACAACTACTAATGGCTGTATCTTATATTTCCCCTTGTATCACCAAACTAAGTTTTGCTGTGTAACTGTTACAAAAATAAAACAGCAGTCAAAATATACATCCGAGGTAGTATCACTACAGAAGTAGATAGCCCCATCTTCCTTCTGAGGAGTGGCTGGTGGGTTTGAACTGTTAGCCTTCTGGTTAGCAGTCAAGTGCCTTAGGCACTATGCTATCAGAGCTCCCAAAATATACATTATTTTGTATATAATTTGTATATAATAAAATTATACACTGAGAGTTCTGGTAAGATAGCAGAATAGGCAGACAAACTACAGAGACCCTCTTCAACAAAGAAAAGGGGAACCAATTAACACAGATACAGAAGATAATCCTGGAGCCCTGAACTTTGAAGGAAGGGATACAGAAGTGGACTAAATTCCAACTAGTAGAAGAACCTGCATGAAAACACCAAAGAAGGAGACATAGAGCTGTGGACAGCTTGGATATTGCCAAATGGTATTAGGAACTCAGAATTAACCTAAAAATCAGCCCTCCTAGCTAGGAGCTGCACAAAGGATTACATTGGTGGCTGGTGAACAAAAGGGGAAACAACGAAGAGGGAGATGGGATGAGCTGAGTCCAGAGGGTACAGCCATTTTGAATGTTTACAAGTGGTTGGACAATTCTGGATATTTAATGAGACAGTATTCTCTCAGATTCCAGGGACCTAAGAATAGTCCTACTTGCTGGTAACCACAAGAACATTCCTGACTTGAACTACTGGAAAGGTGTGATATTCTCCTTGTTACACTTATACTCCACACCTTCTTGGTGAATGGAGGTGTGGCCACCCCGACTCCCACCTACCTTCTAGGCTTACAGGAATTCCATCCCAGTCTGTGTGCTCAGATAGAGTCTGGGGGCGCCCTGTCCTGCCCTGTCCAGATTTTTTTTTTTTCAGTTTGTTTGTTTTAAAATTATTACTATTATTATTATTATCATAATTTTTATTATTATTCTTTATTCTTCCCTGTCCAGGATTTAATTTTCAGCTTTTTCTCTCTTCCCTGTTCCTTTTCTTTCTCATGGTTAAACTCATTCCTTGTTTTTATTTTTGAACTTTTCCCATTTTTTTCTTCATTATTTTCCTACTCTTCTTCTTTTCTCTTATTGCTCCTTCACCACATATTGTGAGGCTTTTTTTTTTTTTTTTACTTTTCTTTTCTTTTTTTGGTGTTTGTTCCTTTGTGTTTATGTGGTGTGTTTTTTGTCCACTTGCTTTTACTTTTTTGATGGCTTTTTGATCATTGCTTTTGCCTCACTGAGTGGGAGACAGAAGCTGTGCTCATACAACACAACAATGCCCACACCTTCTGCAGCTCCACTTACTGTGTGAGAGCCACCACTTCCTTCTTGACCAACTGGCCAATGATAAAGGACCACCAAGAAGATCCTGACCCTTAAGTGCTCTTCACAAACAATTAACAGAAATCTAAATACAACAATGTCACAATGTCTCAGAGACAACAGACCATTACAGTCCACACAAAGAAGCAAGATAAAGTGGTAGAAGCAAGGGAGCAGGATACAGACCCAGAACACATCCCTGAGGAGGAAGCAGCATTGGAACTCCCTGATAAAAAATTCAAAAGAACTATACTTAGTTATTTTCAAAGGACTGAGAGACATATCAAGGAAAACACTGACAAAATTAAGGAAAACACAGACAAAACCCTACAACAATTTCAGAAGAAAATACAAGAACAAAATAACAAAATAAATGAAAAATTAGAAATGATACAGAATCTACAGATAGATATCCAGAGGACTAATACTAAATTTTCAGAAATAGATAAGACATTGAAAGGGCAAAGGTGTAGAATCAATTCAATGGAAGACAGAATTGAAAACAAATACCTGAATACTGCTTTGGAAAAGGATCAGTAAGAAAAAAAGATCAAAACAAAATGAAGAAAGACTGAGGATCATGTGGGATACCATCAAAAGGAATAACCTACATGTAATCGATATTCCCTCAGTAGGAAGGTTGGGAAATTTACTTCCATAGTGATACCACCTCAGAAACCCAAGGAGAGGTTGCTATGAGTCAGATCTGACTCAACAGCAGTGCATAATCAATATTCCAGAACAGGAAGAGAAAAAAGTTCTTGTTGGAAGAGAACTTCCCTGATATGATGAAAGATGAGAATATATCCATTCAGGAAGTCCAATGAACCCGAAACAGGATAGACCCCAAAAGAAAATCACCAAGACATAATTAAACTCACCAAAATCAAAGACAAAGAAAGAACCCTGAAAGCAGCATGGGAAAAATGAAAAGTTACCTACAAAGGACAACCAATAAGAATAAGCTCTGATTTCTCAGCAGAAACCATGCAGCAAGAAGGCAATGGGATGGTATATGTAAAACCCTGAAAGAGAAAATTTCCAACCAAAAGTTATATACCCGGCAAAATTGTCCCTCAAATAGGATGGGGAAATTAGATTTCCAGATAAGCAGAAATAAAGGGAATTTTTTAAAACCAGATCAACCTTATAAGAGATACTAAAGGGAGTCCTTTGAACAGAGAAGCAATAATAGCAAACAACAACTGACCATTAACACACAAGATGACATTACCCAGAAAGCAACATAGCTATGGAAGTATCCAAGGTGAAATAAGCTTGCAAGATTGTAAAGAGGGAAGCAGGGACATCAATTGGCAAATGAGGACAACTACAAACCAAAAAAGAAGGGGAAAATAGTGTAGTTACAGAATATCTAAATGGTGACGAAGTCAAGAGAGTTGCAAGATAGAATGGGCTGTTGTAAACTTGGGGAGAAAATTATAAATCATAGGGTAACCTCAAAGAAAAATGATAAATCTTCACATCACAATAAAAAAGAGGACAAGTACAATTATTTAGCAAATACTAAAACAATAGCAACAAAAAAAATGATAACATGATTCATAAACATAATGAGTGCAGCACAGAAAATTATATGGAACAAAGTAACCAGGAACACCATGAAAAAACACGTAGCAAAATGACAGCAACCAATTCATACTTGTTGAAAGTCATATTGAATGTCAAAAGATTAAATACATCACTCAAGAGACAGAAAGTTGCAGACCAGATAAGAAAACATAACCCATCAATATGCTGTCTACAAGAGACACACCTTAGAGATAAAGACAAAAATAGACTAAAAATCAAAGGTTGGAAAAACATACATCAGAAAAATGGCAATCAAAAAAGAGCAGGAGTGGCAATATTAACTTCTGATAAAATCAACTTTAAGACAAAAACCACCATAAGAGACAAGGAAAAGCATTGTATAATGATTAAAGGATCAATTGAACAGGAAGATATAACCATAATAAATATCTATGGACCCAATGAAAGAGCCCCAAAATACATAAATCAGACTTTAACAGAAATGAAAAGGCAAATAGATGACTCCACAGTCATAGTAGAAGACTTTAATACACCACTTTCAATGAAAAATAGAACAACTGTGAAGAAACTCAACAAAGACACAGAAGAGCTAAACAACACAATGCACCAACTTGATCATATAGACATTTACAGAGCACTTCACCCAACAACAGCACAATATGCATTCTTTTCCAGTGCACATGGAACATTTTCCATGATAGCCCATATGTCAGGCCATAAAGCAAGCCTAATAAATTTGGAAATGTTGAAACAATGCAAAGCATCTTCTCAGATCATAACACTATCAAATTAGAAATCAACAATAGGAAGATCAGTGGAAAAAGAGCAAACACATGGAAACTGAACAACACTCTCCTGAAGAATGACTGGGTAAGAGAAGAAATAAAAAATGAAATTCAAAAATTCCTTGAATCAAATGAGAATGGAAACACAACATTACCAAAATCTTTGGGACAGAGCAAAAGCAGTGATCAGTGGCCAATTTATAGCAATAACTGCACACATCAAAAAAGAAGAAAGCCAAAATCTATTATTTTAAATCAACCTCTCCAACAATTAGAAAAAAGACCAGCAAGAAAAGCCTACAGTCACCAGAAGAAAGGAAATAATCAAGATTCAAGCAGAAATCAATGAAACACAAAATAGAAAGACAATAGAAAAAAATCAACAAGACTAGAAGTTGGTTTTTTTTGAAAAGATTAATAAAATTGACAAACTACTGGCAAATTTAACAAAGGAAAAAAGGGAAAGAATACAAATAACATGAATAAGAAATGAAATGGGCAACATTACAACAGAACCAACTGAAATAAAAAGGATAATATCAGGATACTTTGAAAAACTATACTGCAACAAATTTGAAAATCTGAAAGAAATGGATAGATTTCTAGAAATACACTACTTACCTAAACTAACACAGATTGAGGTGGAAAAGTTGAACAGATCCATAACAAAATAAGAAAGTGAACAAATTATAAAAAATTACCAATAAAAAAAGTCCTGGCCCAGATGGTTTCACCAGAGAATTCTATCAAACATTCACAGAAGAACTGACATGAATTCTACTCAAACTATTCCAAAACATAGAAAAGGATGGGATCCTCCAAAATTCATTTTATGAAGCAAGCACAACCTTGATACCAAAACCAGGCAAAGACAGCACTCAAAAGGAAAACTATAGACCAATGTCCCTCATGAATATAGATGCAAAAATCTTCAATGAAATCCTAGCTGATAGACTCCAACACCATATCAAAAGTATAATTCATTATGACTAAGTGGGGTTCATATTAGGTATACAAGGATGGTTCAACATTATAAAAACAATCCACCACATAAATAAAACAAAGGAAAGGGACCACATGATCATATCAATCGATGCAGAAAAAGCATTTGATAAAATCCAACATCCATTCCTGATCAAAACTCCCAGCAAAGTAGGAATAGAAGGGATATTCCTCAACATAACAAAGGGCATATGTATAAACCCAACAGCCAACATTATTCTTAATGGAGAGAGACTGAAACCATACCCCTTGTATGGTAGTTAAATTTGTATGTCAACTTGGCTGGGCCTGGTTGAGTGGCTGGGCAGCTAGTGGTAGTTATTCCCCATTATGAGATGGGCAATCGACTCAATGGTGGGATGTGGTCTGCTTCCTGTATATAAGGAGAAGCTTGGGGATTGTCTCTAGCTTATGGCACACTTGGACCCTGCATGTAGCCGTGTCATTGTTCAGCAACCTGCCATGCTGTGCTGATCTTAGGACTTAAATTGGACTTGAATTAATGGCCTGCCATGTGGTTTGGTAACATCAGCATGGTATCATTTTATTTGTCAACCTTGGGCTTGTTAGCCTCAGCAGCCAGAAGCTGCCTGAGTAAAGAGATGCCTCTAGCTTCAGTGGGCTAGGAGCAAGAGGCAGAGCTGAAGCCCAAGGTCAAAGGGCTTTACACAGTCCCTAGAACCTGGCACTTTGAACTTGGACTTCTAGCTTCCTAAACTGTAAGACAATAAACTCCTGTTTGTAAGGTCATTCCATTTGCGGTATATTACTGTCAGAGCAGCACTAGGTAACCAGAACATCTTGCAAACAGGAACCAGGCAAAGATTCCTTCTATCACCACTTCTATGCAACATTGTGTTGGAAGTCCTCACCAGGGCAATGAGACAAGAAAGGGAAATCGAAGGCATCAAAATTGGTAAGGAAGAGAGCAAACTACCCCTATTTGCTGATGATATGATCCTATACCTAGAACCCAAGAGACTCAGAAAAAAAAAAAAAAAAAAAAAAACTGAAACTGATTGAGAGGTTTAGCATCGTGGCAGGATACAAGATCAATGTACAAAAATCAGTTGGATTCCTTTACACAAGCAAAGAGATTTCTGGGAAAGAAATAAGGAAATCAATACCATTTACAATAGCTCCAAAAAAATAAAATACTTGGGAAAAAGTCTTACCAAGGACACAAAAGCCTGTACAAAGAAAACTATAAAAGACTACTTCAAGAAACCACAAGAGAGCTACATAAATGGAAGAACATACCATGCTCATGGATAGGAAGATTGAACATTGTGAAAATGTCAATTCTACCCAAGGCAATCTATACATTCAATAAAATCCCAATCCAGATCTCATCAACATTCTTTAAGGATATGGAAAAGACAATTTCTAACTTTATATGGAAAAGAAACAGACCTCGGATAAGCAAATAGTTATTGAAGAAGAAGAACAAAGTAGGAGGTCTCACACTCTCAGATCTTAAAACCTAATACACAGCCTCAGTAGTCGAAACTGTCTGGTATTGGTACAATGACAGACACATAAACCAATGGAATAGAATTGAGAACCCAGAAATAGATCCATCGACCTATGGTCAGCTGATCTTTGACAAAGGGCTGAAATCCATTAAATGGGAATGAGATTGTCTGCTTAACAAATGGTGCTGGCAAAAGTGGATATCCATTTGCAGAAAATGAAACAAGATCTGTACCTCATATCATACACAAAAACTAACTTCAGATGGATCAAAGATTTAAACGTGAAACCTAAAACTAAAAAGTTCCTCAAGGAAAAACTAGGGGCAAATTTACTTCTGTATGATACCGCCTCGGCAACCCAAGGAGGGGTTGCTATGAGTTGGTTCTGACTTGATGGCACATAACAACAACAACAACAATATATGGCATAAATAGACTATCAAGCATACCTCAAAATGCACAAACAGCAGAAGATAAACGAGATGAATGGGACCTTCTGAAAATTAAATTTTTATGTGCTTCCAAAGACTTCTTCAAAAGAGTCAAAAGAGAACCTACAGATTAGGAAAAATATTTGGTGATACCATATCTGACAAGGGATTTATCTCTAGCATTTATAGAAAACCCCAACACCTCAACAACAAAAAGACAAATAATCCAATTAAAATATGGGCAAGAGATATGAATAGACACTTCACCAAAGAAGATATTCAAGCAGCCAAGAAACATATGAAGAAATGCTCAGGTCATTAGCCACCAGAGAGATGCAAATCAAAACAACAATGAGATAAAATCTTGCTCCAGCACTATAGCAAAGTTCACCAAGACAGAAAATAACAAATACTGGTGAGGATGCAGGGAGATTGGAACTCTCACACACTGCTGGTTGGACTGTCAAATGATACAACCACTGTGGAAAGCAGTATAGTGATTCCTTAAAAAGTTGGAATTAGAAATACCATTTGATCCAGCCATTCTATCACTAGGCATATATCTAAAGAAGTGAGAACCAGGACAAGAACACATATATGCACAACCATGTTCATTGCAGCACTATTTACAATAGTCAAAAGATGGAAACAACCTAGGTACCCAACAGCAGAAGAATGGATAACCAAACTATGCTGTATACGCACAATGGAATACTATGCAACCCTAAAGAACAATGTAGAATGGACAAAACATCACATAATGTGAATCAACTTGGACGAGATAAGTCAATCACAGAAGGACAAATATTATGTTGCTTCATTATTGTAAAAAGTCAAGGAAAGGTTTCTGTATTGAAGGAAATTTTCTTTGTTGGTTACCAGGGGTGGTTGGGGAAGGGAGGGAACACAGTTAGGTAGAGACAAGTATTGATTTGGGTGAAGAGAAGGGCAATGTACGAAATATGAGTGATCAACACACTGGCATTGAGGAAGAGGAAGACATAGAGAGTCATGGGAGGTACAGATTAAAAAAATGAACCCCTTTGCACATAGAGTACTACATTGTTAAGGAAAACATTGATATACGGGTGGATAGATGGGTGGACAAGCTGAACTATTAAGCATGTCTATGCAGGGGCAGTGTGCCCAAAACTATGTATAGGGTTAGCAAACAGTGTTTCTACAAAAGTATTTGTATGTTCTGTAAGAATTCCCAGGTGTTTGGTAGAGCTGATAAGTGGCAAGTTTGTAGTCACTTCTTGGTCACAGCCAGCTACCCAGAGGGAACAAATAGTTGGACCTGTTGGCTCAGGACCATAGTCACTGGGGACATCAAGCTCAATTGGCATAACATATTACCCAAAATATTGTTCCACATCCTACTTTGGTGAGTAGTGACTGGGATCTTAAAATTTGCAAGTGGCCATCTGGATGCAATAATGTGTCTGTTCTTGTCCAGAACAAAGAATAATGAAAAAAACCAAAGACACATGGAAACAATTAGTCCAAGCGACTGGTATACCATGCGATCCTCAGCCTATATGGCTATGAGACTAGAAGAACTAGATGGTGCCCTGCTACCAATGTCAACCACTCAGAGCAAGGTCTCTCGAGGAGATCTTGAATAGAGTGGGTGAACAATTTGGAGCAAAACTAAAAATCAAGAAAAAAAAAAAAAAATAGAAAAGGACCAGGTTTGCTGGTCTGATAGAACCTGGTGGAACCTCTGAGACTATGGCCCCTAGCTGCCCTTCAGGTCTGGAATTGAACCCACTCCTGTGGCTTCCAGCCAAACAAAAGACAGGCATATGAGCTGAACATTTACATTAGGTAGATACACTCCTTGGAGAGATCAATCATGGGAGAATAGAAAGGCTGTGTATGCACAGGGAGATAGCTTGAGGGGCAGGAGTACATAGGAGGGAAGGACACAGAGAAGAAGTAACTATGGGAAGGAAGTGGGAGGGGAGCTGTTGCATTGTGGGAAATTGTAGTCAATGTCATGAGACAAAGTGTATATGAGCTGCTGCATCAAAAGGGAATTTGTTCTGTAAACTTTCACCCAAATCACAATAAAATTTTTTAAAAAATTATACACTGAACCAAATAAAAGTTAATTTCCTGCTAAATGTTCACAGTATTTATATGAAGTTTCCAGGATATTCTATATTTATACATAAGAATACTAATAGAAGAAAATCAAGCAAGGTGCCTAAAATCACATAGCTAGTTAGGAGTCAGAGTCAAGAAGATTCATACTTGAGCTTCTAGAACTACAAAACCAACATTTTTAAACATTGAGCTTCATGTGCTATGCTTTGAGAAGATTAGTAGGAAGGATTAATAAAAGACATAAGAGATATAAAGCATTGAAAAAGAGAAAAGGACATGAAACTATACCTTTTTAGCCAGAATGAAGAAAATCAAATGGTATTTATGTGCAAAATTCCATTCTGCAGCTTTTAAGAAATATATGTATCCACCAAGAACTTCCAAAGTTTGTTTACATTTTTCTGAATATTGACACGTCATATCTACATTAACGCATCCACAATGCTAGTGCTAAAGCATGGTAGTTGAAGTCAAAGGCAAAATCAGCTTTGTTACTCAACAGAAATGTTGTTAGGTATCTTTGAGCTGGGAGCTCTGGTGGTGTAGTGCCTAAGGCATTTGACTGATAACCAGAAGGCTGGCGCTTCAAACCCACCAGCCACTCCTCAGAAGGAAGGTTGGGCAATATACTTCCATAGAGACACTGCATTGGAAACCCAAGGAGGGGTCACTAGGAGTCGGATCTGAGCTGGTTCCAACTCATACTGACCCCAGGTACAACAGAAGGAAACATTGCTGGTCCTGTGCCATCCTCAAAATCGTTGCCATGCAAGACCCCATTGTTGCAGCCACTGTGTCAATCCACCTCGTTAAGAGTCTTCCCTTTTTACACTGACTCTACTTTACTCAGCATGATATCCTTCTCCTGGTACTGGTCCCTGATGACAACCTGACCAATGTATGAGAGATGTACGTATGGCCATTCTCCTTTCTAAACAGCATTCTGGCTGTAATGCCAAGACAGATTTGCTCATTTTTCTAGTAGTCCATGGTACATTCAATATTCTTCACCAACAGCAGAACTCAAATGTATCAATTCTTCTGCAGTCTTCTTTATTCACTGTCCAGCTCTCACATGTATATGAAGGTATTAAAAATACCACAGCTTGGATCAGGCATACCATAGCCCTCAAAGTGATATCTTTGCTCATTAACACTTTTGCAGTAACAGAAATACTACCAATCTTTTTTTTTTTCACTTATGTCATGAGTGATTTATCTTTGAACAGTTAGAAAATTTATATAAAATTTACTACTTACCAGATTTGCAAGCCTGCAGGACAAGCTTTTTCTTGTCATGTAACCAATGATACAAAAATAGTTAGATGATTAGCACAAGCAGGGGAATAGTTCTGGACATAAATAACTGTTAATTCAGTATATTTAATACATATATCTTTCTAACTTCCACTATAACGACTTGACTCTAAAATATATAGTTAATTTTGGCCAAGGTATTTATGTGGAGGATGGGTGTTTATGTGGCGAGGGCTAGTTGATTGCTATGTACAAAAAACATTAAATAGGTATATGAAAACATCTAACACAGAAATTTAAAATTATGTGCTCAATAAGAATTATATGAATAAATAAATGAACACATCTCTTATGCATGTTTTACTTTTTTTATACAAACACATTGCTGTTAGATGCTCTTGAATTGGCACCTGACTTATGGTGACTCCATTCACAATGGAATGAAATGCTGTCTAGTCCTGTGCCATCTCCACAATGGGTAGCAGATTGGATAGTTTTGATCCATAAGGATTTTGCCAGCTGATTTTTGGAATTAGATCATCAGGCCTTTCTTCCTAGCCTGTCTTTGTTGTAAAGTTCTGCTGAATTCAACCTGGTCAGCATCATAGCAAAACTCAAGCCACCACCAACAGATGGGTGGTGGCTGTCCAATAAGGTATATTGGCCAGGAATTGAATCTAACTCTCTATATAACCCCAAAACAAACCCACTGCCATCAAGTTGAGTCCAATTGATAGTGACCCTATAGGATGGACTATAAATGCCCATTGGCTTTCCAAGGCTGTAAATTTTACAGAAGCAGACTGACTCCTCTTTCTCTCATGGAGCAGCTAGTGGGTTCAAACTCCTGACCTTTTGGTTAGCAGCCAAATGTGTTAACCACTATGCCACCACAGCTAATGGTCTCTTACTTGGAAGGCAAGGATTCTATCACTGAATGTACAAATTATACATGCATAGTGCCTAAGGCATTTGACTGCTAATCAGAAGCCTGGTGGTTCCCACCAGCTACTCCTGGGAAGGAAGGTGGGCAGTCTACTTCTGTAGTGATACCACCTTGGAAACCCAAGGAGAGGTCTCTATGAGTCAGATGCAACTTGACGGCAGTGAGTTTATTTTCTTAATTCTCATTTCTATTGTAGAAGAGAGAACATGGTCACCCAAAAGACTGAATGAGCCATTTAATATAACAGGAACTGGATGAATTTTCCTAAATTAAAAGCTATTATTATCATATGATGTATATCATATCATACTGATTACTAACATATATACATACCTAAAGGCAACACAAAATATCACTAAACTTTATTCTGTTATGATCCTAAAAAAACCTAAGGAGTATTAGTACTAAAGTTAATATAAGAAACTGGCAGGTACATAGCAGGCACATTACTATGTAATGCATGACTATTCACTAAGAATCTGACTATTATAAACTACTTTGTGTAGTTTTCAAAAAAAAAAAAAAAACACCACCAGATGAGGAATCTGAGAACTGTACTTCAGTCTCCACTCTGCTACCAACCTGCTGGATGATCAGGGAAAGTTATCACTTCTTTGGTTCCCTGTTCTGTAAATGAGGAATGTGTACTAATGTAAATGAGGAAGGTGTGCTAATCTTAAGGGAGCTCTGGTAGCATAGTGGCTAAGGCACTTGACTGCTAACCAGGAGGCTGGCGGTTCAAACCCACCAGCCACTCCTCGGAAGGAAGGTTGGGCAATCCTACTTCCGTAGTGATACTGCCTCGGAAACCCAAGGAGGGGTCGCTATGAGTCAGGGCTGACTCGACGGCACATAACAACAACAACAACAACTAATCTTAACTAGATGACCTCTAAAGTATTTTCCATCACTTACATTCTATGATTATATTCTGCAACCACACTACAGAGTGTGTAAAGGAAGTATAAACACAGTTTCTACATTCATGGCACAAAATAGATTTATTGAGAAAAAGAACAATAGACAAAAATGATACCCAGAACCCAGATGATCTGTTTCTCTGTTTTGTTTCATTTTGCTTTCCTTTGGTTATAAATCCCAGATTATAAGCATTTTTTCAACTGTAAATTTTTTTGAATAAAAATATACCCACCACATACAGCATTTCATCAATTCTAAAACACAATTTTTTTTCACATTTCAAAGTTTCTGAAATCAGAATGCTAGTTAAAATTGATTGCAGCTTACATTTAATGGTATATGGTAATGTTGTTGTTTGCCGTCAAGTCAGACCCGACTCATAGTGACCCCTCCTTGGGTTTCTGAGGCAGTATCACTACGGAAGTAGATTGCCCAACCCTCCTTCTGAGGAGTGGCTGGTGGGATTGAACAGCCAGACTTCTGGTTAGCAGACAAGTGATTTAGGCACTATGCTACCAGAGCTCCCATATGGTAGTAATCTACCAAATATTTTGCTCCATGAATGAATGAATAAAGTGATAGAGATGAATGTAAATTAAGAACAAACTGATTTTAATATTTAATTTTATTTCTATTAATGACAACACAAGGGATTTTCTTTTGATTTTTTTTAAAATAGACAATATATTATTTTTGTATCTCTCTTTAAGAAAATGCCAGGTTTTGATTACTAACAATGAAAGGAACAATTCTACACGGAAATCAAAAGAAATAAAAATGTCTTAAATATT
This sequence comes from Orycteropus afer afer, assembly GCF_000298275.1. NCBI lineage: Eukaryota > Metazoa > Chordata > Mammalia > Tubulidentata > Orycteropodidae > Orycteropus > Orycteropus afer. The sequence goes on along the minus strand of NW_006921603.1, from coordinate 18,578,380 downwards.
AATAAGAATACATAGCAAATTATTATTTGTTATTATTTAAAAGCAACCAAAAAGTTTACCTTATCACCAACATCATGTTGTAAAGTTATAAAATGAGCACAGTGATAATATTTTGCGGGGGAAACTGCACAAATGTCTGATTCTTCAAGAAATATAAAATAAAACAAAATGCTTATTCAGAATATTATTTAGAAAATGCTACATGGGGTCACTATGAGTCAAAATCAACTTGACAGGATCAAACAACAGTAACAACAATTAAGAAAGACAAAGTTTTATTCAATTTGAAATATATGGTCTAAATTCTTGTAAACAGAGTCCAGAGCTCAGAAAGTCAATAAAACACAGCAATTAGGTTGTTGTTGTTAGTTGCTGACAAGTTGATTCTGACTCGTGGGGAGCCCATGTGTGCAAAGCAGAACTGATCCATAGAGTTTCAAGGCTGTGACAATTCAAGGCACCTCTGAACCACCAGCTTTTCGGCTAGTAGTCAAGTACTTAACCATTTGTGCCACCAAGAGACTACTTGTAGCCTTTACAGGATTCCATATATTGTAGATGAGAAAAACAAACCACAAAAGCAATAAACTATGAGAAAGAGAATCTGTGAGTTCACTACTGGTGAGTGGTCTAGGGAGAAAATCTTTAACTGCCTTCCATTTGGATTTGATCGATAGTAAACACCAGCAGAAAATTGGAGAGCAAAAGAGAGGCCAAAAATTTCTTCTTGACTCCCTTACAGCTCTGAGTTGCTTTTTTTTTTCTTTGTTTTTTCATAGATGAGGCCTCCCAATCTAGGGCTTCAGTAGGTGGCCCTTCTCCTCAGCTTCAACTCACAGGGCTTGGTAACTCTATTTTGCAAGAGCCCCTTCAGACAAAGGCTTCCCACTGTTGTTAATTTCTCAGTATCTCATCATTCCTTTTTTTTTTTTTTTTTCCCTAACCCTGACCACAGCTCTGTAAGTATTTCCTTCACTAATATTTCTCCACTAGAATCATGTAGGGTGAACTCTGTTTTTGCCTTGACCTTGTTTGGTAAAGGCTAAGAGAAACTCAAGCCAGAAATATGAATAATCTTGAGGATTATGAAAATCTAATTCTGCTTAACTATCCCTCAATTTTTTTTTTCCCCCACAAGTTGCCTCATTACTCTCAGGAGTAAAGCACTGACTCAACCTTGGGTGACTCGATGGCCCGTTGTTAATTTCAACCTTTCAAAACCCTCATTATAATGTTCAGTATTGTGAGTTCTAACTAAATAAGAAGCACCTGCTCATTTCAGATGATTCAGAGAAAACATACTGGATGTTCTTTACAGATTATTTTCTGCAAGAGCATCTTCTATACAGCTGTCTGCTTCTGATTTTGGATTTGATAGTTCATTTATTTTTAAGCATTTAGAAATTTCCTTCTTTGAAATTTAAGAAATGAACATATCAATTTTTTTAAAAAAAAACTCATTCCTGTATTCAGTTTCTTAATACAATTCCTCTATTTTTAGTATCATCTGAGACTTTATAGGTCTTGGAAAAATACTAATTCAATCATTCACCCCTCATATTTACTTTAAAGGATCATACTGGAGCTAGATATGACTGTGTCATGGAGGTAATAATCTTAAATTTAAAATTATCTGGCAGTCAGTCAATGACTGAGACCCTTCTACAAGCCAAACATTCATTCCTTCCCTCATATTATCTTACATTGAAAGTATCACTTTTCAAAATTCTTATTCGGTATGAGTTTTCTCCTTTGATTCTAGTGGATACAACAATGTTCCTTATGAATTGCAGAAAGGAGTGAGCCATCCCTGCATATCTGTGGTGGTGATAACTGGATCCATTTGCTGGTAAATGCTTATCAGAAGTACATTTGCATAAATATTCAAGGAAGCCCCTGGGAGAGAGAGCACGTGTCATAGAGAGAAGGAACCTGTCACACCTCACAGTCTGACCCTGCTAAGAAAATTTCAGTGTTGTTCACTACTTAGAGTTTTCTCCTTGCCTCAATCTCCATGAAACTCATACTAGGTCAAAGAAAAAGAGGTTCCGTTAAAATCAGAAAGAACTAAGACCAGCATTTTTTTTGTCCACTCTTTAATAGCAAGTTGTGTTATCCAGAAGGCTCCTGGGACCTTGGAGGCAGCATATCTGACATACAGTGGTGCTCAGAGGAAGAAGGCTGGATCAGGTAAACAAAGAAATGATAGATGTCACATAAGAAGTGACCATGAGGTGACCAAACTTGCTAATGAGTATGTGGATGACAACCCCTTTGTGATAGTTGAAGATGTGTCAACTTGGCTGGACTCCAGTTGTGAGTGGTGGTTCCCATGATGTATCACATGACTGAGTTCTAAGCGGCCAGTCTGCCCAAGGGGAGTTTCCCCAGGGGTGTGGCCTACCTGCAATGCTATCCCAAGAACAAGCTGGAAGAACA
>NW_006921603.1:18511967-18569636 GCF_000298275.1 Orycteropus afer afer | reverse complement strand
CTTGTCGGCTTCTACACGCTTGTGAGCCATTTATCTAAGATAAATTTCTCTCTCTCTCTCTTTCTCTCTCTATAAATATATATATACACTTTGCTGGTTTTTGTGTTTCTCTAGAGAACCCAATCCAACACACCCTTATACTCCTTCCTTATGGCTCTGTTGGCCAGAGATTTAATGAAACTTTACCAGAACTCAAGGTTTTCAGAGTTAGAAAAACAACCAGAATAATAAGTAGTGCGAAAATAGCTAAATTCCTCAAGAAGTAAATACAAAAATCACAGCCAGGTTACAAGGAACAGACCCCAAATACTCCTCAGGTCACACACATAGAAAGTCAGCCAGTAGACTGTACGTCAGATATGCCTGGCTTCCAGACTTTTATACCTCAGCTTACTTCATTGGAATACTTTGAAAATAAGGTCTTATACTCACAGTCATCAAAATGCCCATTCTCCACAAAATTGCCAGGAAACAGACTGACATCATCTGTTTTTGTGGATCCTCAAGCTTGCTTTTAGATGGTCTTTGTTACCAGGGCCTAAGATGTTAGGTATTTCTGTTACACATCCAATCAAGATTCTGTGACATTCTTTGTATCCCTAGCTTTTACATAATCGAAGGCAGAAACCCACAGCCTTAACTTTTGTCATTTTTGTTTACTTTGTGGCAATTTCCTTTGAGAATAAGAGCCTTTGATTCTTCATCTGTATTCTTTTGCTCACTCTGTCATGTACTTTCCAATTGGTTATTTTAATAAACATTTCTTCAGAGCATAATACATGCCAGAAAGAGAACTAACCATAGAATTTACATCCATAGATTAGGGATGGAAGAGTGTCTGGTTTTCAGGAGTTCAGGTTTCTGTGTGAAGATAAATAAATTTTACAACTGGAAATATATAGGCAAGATATGAACTGAGTACACAGATGAAGGGGACAACTAATTCTTTCTGGAAGACATTAGGAAGCTTTGGGAAGAATGATGCTACCGTTGTATTTAAAGAATGAATAGAAGTTCTCTGCTGCTAAATTAAGAGGAGGGCATGACAGGCTGATGAGACCACAAATGCAAAGGCAGAAAAGAGCAGGGTCTTCCTTATTTCTCCAGCCCCCTAACTCTTACCTCAAGGCAACTTCCATCACCCCAGAGACTGTCATGTCATCTCAGAGAAAGGGGTGTCATTGCTTTCTAGGGAAGATTGTCTCATTATCTCTTTCAAGAAATCCCAACTAGAGACTGATCTGTAGAAATGAACACCAGCTCAGAGATCTAATTATTAGGATAAAGAATGATTCTTTCTAGTATCAATTTTGTTGTTTGTTGTTATGTGCCGTCAAGTCAGACCCGACTCTTAGCGACCCCTCCTTGGGTTTCCAAGGCGGTATCACTACGGAAGTATATTGCTGAACCTTCCTTCCAAGGAGTGGCTGGTGGGTTTGAACCACCAGCCTTCTGGTTAGCAGTAAAGTGCCCTGTTATTAATAAGGTGTTTGAATTTTTTTTTAAAGAAATAAAAGCTAAACCAGTGCTTTAACTTTTAAAACAGAGGGTTGAAATGGGTAAATGGTATTGTTGTTGTTAGGTGTCTTTGATTTAATTTTCAGCTCAGACTTGCCCTATAAGGCTTCCTTGGCTGCAGTCTCTACAGTAACAGATCACCAGTTCTTCTCTCCCACAGGTTAGTTTGAACTGCCAAACTTTCAGTTAGCAAAATGGTGAAGTATGATTAACAATGAGATGGATTAAATATAAGATATACACATTTCCAAAATAGATTTTGGTTTTAATCGCACTTCAAGGATGCTCTCTAACATTCTTTTCATACATATGCATTCTGATAGTCTTTCAGGAATGAAAGAACAGAAGTGGAAATATAACTAGTGGACCAAAGACCTGGACTCATAACACTCTGTCACTCATTATGTGGTCTCAAAAGAAAAGCCTGAGAATCAATGATTCATCTGTGATTCTCTGCTACTTCTTAAAGATATGGAGGACATAGCATGTCATCCAAGCATGATCAGCAGGTCTGCGGTCTCACAAATAATTCTAAGTGTATGGAGAGCACGTGGCTGATGGGTTCGAACCACCAACCTTTAAACTTATGTACCACCAGAGCTCCTATTTGAGAAATTAGAAAGGAATGAATATATGCAAGGACTTGACACAGGTTTAATAAATACAATATTTTAAAAAATCATCTTAAGCACCACATTTTGTAACTCAATATCAGGACAAGGTGATGCTTCTTTGAAAACTGTCAATATCAATTTTCAGAATTCTGGAAATAAATTGTTAGAAAAATGCTAGAAGTCATTTATATAAATGCCACCACTATTTATGAAAGTTCTTACATTATCCCAAATTCCAAGACCATTCGTAAGGCCATCATACCTTACCATTTGAACAACTTAAAGAGCTTAACAATACCAAGAATCAAATTTTCACTGACCCAATTGTTTTCAAAGGCACCCTCATGGCACAGTTGTTAAAGCACTCAGCTGCAGATGAAAAAGAGGTCAGATCACACCCATGAGCTGCTTCAGGGGAGAAAGATGTGGCAATCTGCCTCTATAAAATTTACTGCCTTGGAAACCCTGTGGGACAGTTCTACTCTGTCTTATAGGGTTGCTGTGCATCATAATCAACTCCACAGCAGTGGGTTTGAGAATCATTTTCAAGTTTTGCAAGGGATCATTTCAACTCATTATATTAGATTCTCAACTGAAATCCTTTGACAAGTCATTCTTAGGTATTTAACTTACTTTTCATAAATACATAAAATTATGTTTTGCTACAACTGAATAATATAAATTGTTATAGTAAAATATTTAAAAATTTCTATGAAGAATGTTCTTTCCTTTCACTCTTTGCTTAGTTAAATCCTATTTATCCTTCTTTTCCTCAGGGAAGCCTAGTCCAGACATCTGTAAGTAGGTCAAATCTTTCTTTTCCATGTTCTATAGAGTTGTGTATTCTCTTTGTACTTGTCATGGATATGATTTTACATTTGTTTAAACAATTATTTGATTAATGTCTGTTAGCTTCAGGAAGGCAAGGGTTGTTTTTTTTTTTTTTTTTCCTCATTACTGTATCTCCAGAAAAGAGGACAACACTTTAGATGGTATATATTCACTGAGTAAATGGATTAAATATCTGTTAAGTGGAATGCTGAGCAGAGCCAGTCATGGAGTAGAGTTTCAAGGGGGTACAGTTGTTGTAAGTACCAGGAAATAACAATCTAGCAACAGAGAAGAATCTCCAGTTTGGAGAACCTTGCAGAATTTTGACTGCCAGTGTGAGGAGACAGGCCCTCAAACAAGTCTTGGGACCATATCTTCCTCATTCTTCCCTTGCTAGCATCTTTGTGCTTTAGGAATAAGCAACCACACCCCTCCATTCCCTCCCCACTTAAATTTAATGGTTTGTCTAAATTTGCCTAAGGCATTTGACTGCTAACCAGAAGTTAGCAGTTCAAACCCACCAGCCACTCCTCAGAAGGCAGACTGCACAATCTACTTCCACAGAGGTACCACCTCAGAAACCAAGGAAACTATAAGACAAATCAATGGTTACTTTTCATAGACCCTTACATTGAAGGGTTTTGAAGGTAGCTCATCTACTCTTTTACCCAAGGTGGAAATCTCATTCTAGTATACCTTATAGACTATTGTCTGAGCTCTGCCTAGAACTCCTATTTATGTGACTGCCCCTTTTGAGGGCCTTATATATTGTGCATAGCATGGAGCACATAGAAGTTTTCAATCTCCATCCAGACAGCTTTTGAGCCACGGAGGGTACTGCTTGTCTTTTGTACACTGTCTGCTTCTTTTTGTAAGTAACAAAAGCTACATTTAGAACCAAAAAAAAAAAAAAACAAATGCGTTCAGGCTGGGATAGGAAGGATGTGATATTCATAGAGGAATCACATTTAGTGATTGGTATCATAGTTCTAATGACCTCCTTGCTATTTAGGAATCAGGGACCATCTGTGCACACCATACAGATTTGATGTATTACATCTCAGTGAGTATTTAAGTTAGCATGATCAGCACAGTATCAGTAAAGAGTTATTTACAAAGCTGACCAGGATGCCAGTACAATAACTATGGATTTGGAGTATTTTAGAAACTGTGAGCTATCATTTATACTGCAAGAGTGAGTGTTTTATAATGGATGATTTTATGTTTCAATTGGGCTCCAGTTTAATGTCCAGTTGTCTGATCAAAGTCTACATGTTACATGTAAAGGTGTTTTGTATATGGCATTAATATTTACATCATTAACATTTACAATCTCAAGGAGCTCTGGTGGCATAGTACCTAAGGCATTTGACTGCTAACCAGAAGGCTAGTGGTTCAAACCCAACAGCTACTCCTCAGAAGGAAGATTGGGCAATCTACTTCCATAGTGATACTGCCTCGGAAACCCAAGGAGGGGTCGCCATGACTGGATCTGACTCCACAGCAGTGGCAGTGAGTAACTTTGGCTACACATTAGAATTACCTGGGGAACTGTCAAAACACACAAGTGTCCAGGAGCCATTTAGACTAGTTAAATTAGAAGCCCCAAGTATGAGGTCCAACCCTCAAGTTTTCCACTTGCTTTTAAATCTCCAGGTGATTCCAAAATATAATCATAATTTAGAGCCACTGGAATAAATAATTTGCACCTTCTCTTCTTGTTCTAAAATTTTGTCATTGAAACTTAGTAAGAAACTAACAAAATATACCTTCCCATCTGCACAGTTTTGTAAGTGTTTTAATTTTGGTGTCTTTCAAATTACTGGCAACACCACCAAGGCATAAAATGAACAATATCTGCTGTGAGGCCTCTGTATGCAAGAGAACTTCATGAAGTATTGGCTGATCAATGTTTTATTAGAGATAGATCATAGAGATAAGCTGTGTCAACAAAACTATCAACTATATTGTATGTTTGAGGGCCACAGAAACACTTCATTCACTTCACATCATAATGACTCTTGTCTGTAATATGAAAATCCACACTAATACATACGATTTTACAATTTTGCTGTACTGAAGAAGGGATATAAGAGATTTTTCACTATTTTAACGAATTATAATACAAATAGCCAACAGTTTTAAATACACAAATGCATTCAGAGAATTTACAATTAGTAATGCAATCCAATGCATCAAATCTGTTCTTGAGATGGTCTCTCAATTCAGGTGGGATACACCTGATGTTGTACTTTGGCTCTCGTGAGCTTGTTTTAATTTTCTTCAACTTCAACTTCAACTTGCATATGAGCAATTAATGATCTGTTCTGCAATCAGTCCTTTACCTTGTTCTGAACAATAATATTGAGATTCTCCATCCTTTCTTTCCAGATAAGTATCAATTTGATTCCTGTGTATTCCATCTGGTGAGCTCCATGTATTCAGTTGCCATTTATGTTGTTGAAAAATGGTATTTGCAATGAATAGCTAATTGGTCTTGCAGAATTCTATCATGAGACATTGGCATCATTTCTATCACCAAGGTCCTATGTTCCAGTTACTGATCCTTCTTTGTTACCAACTTTTACATTCCAATCACCAGTAATTATCAATGCATCTTGATTGCATTTCTCATCAATTTCAGCCTGCAAAAGTTGGTAAATTCTTCAGTTTTTCATCTTTGACATTAGTGATTGGTGTGTAAATTTGAATAACATCCTTTTATCCGATCTTCGTTATAGGCACATTGGTAGTATTCTATCATTGACAGTGTTGTTCTACAGGATAGATTATGGAATATTCTTTTTGATGATGAATGTTGACACTTTCCTCTTCAATTTGTCATTCCCAGCATAGTAGATCATATGACTGTCTATTTAAAAATGGCCAATACCAGTCCATTTAAGCTCATTAATGCCTATGATATAGATCTTTATGCACTCTATTTCATTTTTTACAGTTTCCCATTTCTTAGATCCAAGTTCCATACATTCCATGCTGCAGTTATTACTGAATGTTTCCAGCTATTTCCTTTTATTTTGAGTCATTGCATTTCAACAATGAAGGTCCTGAAAGCTTTACTCCATCTATGTCAAGATCAACTCTACTTTGAGGAAACAGCCTTTCCCCATTTGTATTTTGAGTGCCTTCCAGCCTGAGGAGCTCATCTTCAAGCACCATATCAGTCAATGTTCCACTGATATTCATAAGGTTTTCAGTGGTTAATTTTTTCAGAAGTAGATCTCCAGATCCTCCTTCTTAGTCTGTCTCAGTCTGGAAGCTCTGCTTGAACCTGTCCACCATGGGTGATCCTGCTGATTTTGAAATTCTGGTAGCATAGCTTCCAGCATGATAGCAATACTTAAGCCACCACAGTCTGTCCCCAAAAATTTGGGAAACAGCTACCTGGTCAACCACCTAGAAAAGATCCATATTTGTATCCATTCCAAAGAAAAGTGGTCCAATAGAATGTGGAAATTATCAGGTAATATCATTAATATGATCCACAAATAAAATTTTGTGGAAGATCATTCAAAAACAGTTGCAGCAGTATTATCGACAGAGAACTGCCAGAAATTCAAGCCTGAATTCAGAAAAGGGTATCACTGCTGATGTCAGATGGATTTTGGCTGAAAGCAGAGAATACTAGAAAGATCTTCACCTGTGTTTTATTTGTTGTGGAAAGGCAGTCCACTGTGTGGTTTGTAGCAAATTATGGATAACATTGCAAATAATGGGAATTCTAGAACACTTACTTGTGCTCATGTAGAAGCTAGACATAGACCAAGATGCAGTAGTTTGATCAGAACAAGGGGATATTGTGTGATTTAAAATCATGAAAAGTGTGCATCTGGGCTATATCCTTTCACCGTACTTATTCAATCTGTATGCTGAGAAAATAACTCAAGAAGCTGGACTATATGAAGAAAAACATGGCATCAGGATTGGAGGAAGACTTATTAACAACCTGTAATATGCAGATGGCACAACCTTGTTTGCTCAAAGTGAGGAAGATTTGAAGCACTTACTGATGAAGATCAAGGACTACAGCCTTCAGTACAGATTAAATTTCAACATAAAGAAAATAAAAATCTTCACAACTGGACCAATAAGCTGTATCATGATAAGTGGAGAAAAGATCAAGGTTGTCAAGGATTTCATTTTACTTGGATCCACAGTCAATGTCCATGGAAGCAGCAGTCAGGATATCAAATGACATATTTCATTGGAAAAATCTGCTATAAATGTTGTTGTTGTTGTTGTTGTTGTTATTTGCCATCGAGTCAGCCCTGCTCATAGAGACCCCTCCTTGTGTTTCTGAGGCAGTATTACTGTGGAAGTAGATTGCCCAATGTTCTTTCTGAGGAGTGGCTGGTGGGTTTGACCCTCCAGCCTTCTGGTTAGCAGTCAGGTGCCTTAGGCACTATGCTACCAGACCTCTTTAAAGTGATAAAAATCAAAGATGTCACTTTGAAGACTAAGGTGCACCTGTCCCCAGCCATGGTATATTCTATCACTCCATATGCCTATGGAAGCTAGACAATGAATAGGAAGATCAGAGAAGAATTGGCACCTTGAATTATGGTGTTACAAAAGAATATTGAATATGCCATCGATTGTCAGAAGAACAAACAAATCCATCCTGGAAGAATTACAGCCAAAAGGCTCCTCAGAAGCAAGGATGGAGACTTTGTCTCATGTACTTTGGACATGTTATCAGGAAGGACCAGTCGCTGAAGAAAGATATCATGTTTGGTAAAGCAGAGGTTCAATGAAAGAGTGGGAGGCCCTCAATGACATGGATTAACATAGTGGCTACAACAGTGGGTACAAATATAACAACAATTGTGAGAATGGCCTAGAACTGGGCAGTGTGTCATTCTGCTATACATGGGATCACTATGAGTGGGAAACAACTCAATAGCACCTAACTACAACAATACTGCAATCCAGATAATGAAATTTTCTTTTTAGAATACAGAGAAGACAAATTCATAGTTACTTTTTATGGAACTTTGATATTGAACTTTGGTATTGAAGAGTTTTGAATTTAGCTCATCTAATCTTGTGCCCTCGGAAGGAAGGTTGGGCAATCCTACTTCCGTAGTGATACTGCCTCGGAAACCCAAGGAGGGGTCGCTATGAGTCGGGGCCGACTCGACGGCACATAACAACAACAACAATCTTGTGCCCAAGGTAGATATCCCATTCTTGCATATGTTATGGAATGTCATCTAGGTTCCGCATAGCACTTGATATCAGGTATAAACAAGAATACCACCAATTTTACACTTATCTCTATTCATTAGGAAGCTCCTTGGTAAACTTAAATTTTTAATTCCACACAGAACAAGTCATTAATTATCTGAGCAAGTCTCTATTACCCAAGAATCTTTTAAATCTTGGAAGAATGCTATACAGATCTCCTAAGTTACCTCCCCATCCAAACTAAAGAAAGAGTATTTTTCAATATCATTTTCTATAAATCTTCTGTAGCACTGATGGATGGGGTACCATGTGTAGTTAGGGGCAGTAACTATCATAGTTTCTATGATTACCGCCCAGAAGTTTATCCGTAGAGTAGAAAATATCAGTTTTTAAAGAAATGGAAAGCATCTCCTTCTTTTGAAATTTTAACCATAATAGTGTGGTGTTTGGATTTGCTTTCTTAGGGATAATGATCTGTTTTTCTTAAGCTTCTTAGATAAGGCTCAGGAAGTGAAATATTAGCAATTTTCAAATGCTAAAATAGTCAACACTTTGAAAACAGAATGAATAAGCAATCCCCACCTCTGTTCCTAAGACAAGCAAGGCCCATTTGGGGAACCAAGTGTGATCACTTTTAATTGCTTCAGTATGAACCTCAATATTATATCCTTCTCTCCCTGGAGATGGTTAAGAACTTCTAAAACAGACATTCATAAGTACTAAGAAGATATTGAAAATCTCTCCCTGTTTGCTAACAGAGTGCTCACAGTTTCCTATAGCATATTAGTCTTTTAAAATAATAAGATTCAGCAGATTAGATGGCAATAATGTTATCCTTTCTCAATTCCACACAATGAGTGTAGTTCACAACACTGCAATAACGTCTTGAAACAAAAGTAAAAAAAAAAAAATCTTTAATTGGACCAGGCCTTAGAGACTTTATGATTCAACTTCCTCTCTTTGAACCCATTTTATACATGATCTTGTTGTTTCTACTTTGTTCTTCTTGAAACAAAGAAATTTTTACTCTTAGTAGGACGAATATCAGAACTCATGTCCAGGAGACATCAGACCTTTGGCTTCTTCTTTAGAAAGCACAGGAACTTGGACAACCACTTCCCATGCTCTGCTAATTATATTACAGTAAAATGATCTATACTGCTGATCACTTTCAGTCACTCTATAGTCTGAGGACAGTGTGAAATTACAGTATTCAGTCTTGCCCAGTTCTTTCCCCTCCACTCAAATGAGGTTAAATCTGCCTTTGTCCCATTCTCCTGGGTTCACATTTCTTGCTACAGATCCCATCTATCTTGTGAATAAATAGGCTACCTTTCTCATGTTCAAGAGATAGCTTCTAAAGATTCCCTGAAAAAAAAAAAAAAAAAGAGACAAAGTACCAATTTGTTGACAGGATATGCTTTCTACTTCCAACCTTTTAAAAATTTTCTTTTGATTGCATATCAGTGACGTTCTATTCTTTCTCTTATACCTATGTTTCTATTAATTTCTCTCTTAACAAGAAGAGTATCATCTGCCTCATGAGGGTTACGAAGAGAGGTGAGACCAAGTAGGAATGGCCTCACAAAGGAAGAGACACTGACCACTCACTTAGTATTTAAGGGATTAAATACTAACTTAATTAATTAAAATTAATTCCCACATTTTCATACAAGTAGAGTGACTGATTGATCAAACATGTCCAATAGAAATATGATGTGACTCACAAATGCAAAATACATATGTAATTTTAAATTTTCTAATAGACATTAAAAAAAATAAAAAGTAAAATTAATCTTAATATATTTTATATAACCAAATATATCCAAAATATTATTATTAAAATTAATATTATTATTTAAAAACAACCAATACAAATATTATTATGAGATATTTTATATTCTTTATTCTCTTGTACTAAGTCTTCAAAATCCAATGTGTTGTGTATCTTACACTTACACCACATTTCAACGTGAATTAACCACATTTCAAGTGCTCCATAGTCATATGTATGCCTAGTAGCCACTGTATTGGAAAGCCCAGAGAGAGTGCTACATCTTTATAAATGTTCTTTCAGGGAAAATGTAGGTATTATGCTATTTATTTCAAATACTAGGATAAGTTTTATATATTTTTATAGCTAGTGAAAACTTTTAAGATTTTAGGTCCTATGTTATTTTCTTCCTACATTTTCTATAATACCTAAAGGGTTATAAGTAGTAATCAAGAATATTGGTGAAAGATTTCTATGTCCATTAGTCCTACAAAATTGAGTCCCAGAGCTTCAGAACACAGTGACAAATGCAGCCAGATTGAGAACCACAAGATACAATTTACTGGCTGCAGTCCTCTCTGAAACAAATACTAGTTAAAGAATTAATCCTGGCAGATCTGTCATTTAAGATTTAGTTTTCACAGAACAACTTACCAAAAAAACTTTTCTGAAGTCAAGAGTTAGGTTCCAAATGTGTGTCTAGACTTGAAATTCTGTTTGGGCTATTTTCTTGCTCACTGCTGTTTTGGCCAAAACTTGTTTTAAATTCATAGAGGTCCTACCACTGCAAGAGGTATGCTACAAAAAATGTAATAAAGCTAAAGAAATGAGTCCACTTCAGATGCTATATTAGTTTCAAAATAGCGTCCGTCCTTTAAAAATTGTTTATACCATCATAATGCTGGGATAGTACTTAGCAAAGCTCTTGGAATATACCAGGTCTTTTCTCCTGAAGAGTGTCTGGTGGGCTTGAACCTCCAGTCTTTTTGTTAGCAGCTAACCACTGAATCACTGCACCACCAGGGCTCCACTGTAAAGATTACAGCCTAGAAAATCCAATGGGGTCTCTATGATTCAATATTTACTCAATGGCACTCAACGACGACAACAACCCTTGGGCTCAACACCTGCGGAAAGGCAGGAAAGAAGTGGGATTAGCAGAAGGAGCAGCTGAGTGGTAATGCAGGCCTAATAATATAATGCCCACAAGGCATTATAGTCTCCTGCTTTGGACCGAAATGGCTAGACCTTTATACTTGCTCTTAGATCAGCCTGAAAACTGGGCTGCTCTAGTAGCAGTGTGACCTTGGGTGAAGAGGCAGAAGCTGGGGCAAGTCTGCTTAACAAGGCAACTGGGTGGCATGACTAGTGTGGTGGTTAAGTTTGTGTGTCAATTTAGCTGGTCCTGGTTGAGTGGCTGAGCACTGAATCTAGTATTCCTTATGATGAGACTGGTAATCAACTCCATGGTGGAATCTACTGTGAGGAGCTGAGTAGCTGCCTTTGGGTATGTGGTCTGCTTCCTGTATATAAGAAACAGCCTTGGGAATGGTCTCTAGTGTATGGCATGCTTGAACCCTGCATGTAGCTGAGTCATTGTTCAGCAGCCTGCCATATTCTGCTGATCCTGGGACTTTCAATGGACTTGAATCAATGGCCTGCCATGTGGTTTGGTAACATCGGGACTGTGCCATTTTATTTGTCAACTTGTTAGCCTCAGCAGCCAGTACCTGCCTAAGTGAAGAGATGTCTCTAACTACAGTGGGCCAAGAGCAAGAGGCAGAGCTGAAGCCAAAGGTCAAGGGGTTTTCACACAGCCTCTAGAGCCTGGCACTTTGAATTCGGCCTTCTAGCCTCCTGAATTGTAAGAGAATAAACTCCTGTTTCTTCAAGCCATCCTATTTGTGGTATATTCTTGTCAGAGTGGCACTAGGTAATCAAAACAACTAGATCCACCAAATTACATAAAATGGTGTTAATCTACAGATAAACATTTCTTGAAAACATATCAAATATATAGAAATATCACCTTTTATATTCTACTCATGATACAAAAAAGATGACTAAAATAAGTTTACTTTGACAATTTATCCAAACTGTTAAATAACTCTGAATAATCAGAAACCTGCTAAGATCTTTTTGAAGGTCTAAAGTAATGTTTTAATGGCATTTTATTTATCCACATTACAAATTATCATCCAGTTACATGTTTATTGTGTATAATAAACACTCTATGCACTGTATACAAATATGTACAAATTATTCTGTCTTTTTGGAGGAAGAGAGAGAAAACAATTTTCTCTTTTCCTTTGAATTTTCAAATGCTCAAATGATCTACACTCCCACATTCCATTTACTAATATTTTCCTCATTAGGAAAGGACATTCCATGCCCCAGTGTTTGAATCATCTTCTCTTACAGACCAGCCCAGGAACCTGTGAGGTTGGCATTATTTTCCCTATATTAAGATAAGATCAAATGACTGCCCTAAATTCCAAGACTAATAAGTAAATATTTCAAGATTTAAATGTATATCCTAGCACAAGCTCCAATGTTTTCCTTACTTTGTTAAAAATCTAATTTTTAAGAAAGACTTCATGATTCAAGAAGTAGTTTCAAAGGCAAAATAATAAGATGTGTTCAACACAGAAATTTTTTTTTTAATTTTAAAAACCATAAAAAGTCACTGCATTTTGTAGTCCCTAGCCAAGTTGTGATACTGTTTTTTCACATTTTCTTCAGAAATTTTCAGCATCAAAGTTCCCCATCCTATTTCATGCTGTTCTTTTCTCAACTGTCTCAATGCAGTGCTTTATGTGTAGTTTCTTCTATTTTGTTTCTACCAAAGCCCTGCTTTCCATTGCTGTTCCACTCCTCAGTTGTCAGTTTCTCCTTTGTATGTCCATGACATGAACAGTATTTGTTTCTATAGGAACCATAATGCTCACCTCACAAGTCTTCCAACACCACAGTCTAACAAAGTTACGTGGCATATTTTCCTTTTCATAGTTTTTAGTTAGGAAGGTCAAGGCAGGAAAAAGTGAAGGGACCTTTTTTAGCAAAGGTATAACTCAGAACAGAAAACAATATTACATCTTGTCTTGGCCTTATTGAATGCATATAAAAAAAGACTAAAACCCACAGCTGTCGAGTTGATGCTGACATATAGTGATCTTATAGGACAGAGTGGAACCTTGGTGGCACAGTGGTTAAATGCTTACCTGTTAACCCAAAGGTCAGTGGTTTGAACCCACACTGCTATCTGGGAGAAATATGAGACAGTCTGCTTTTGTAAAGATTTACAGCCTTGGAAACTCTACAGGGCAGTTCTACTCTGTACTTTAGGATCATTATGAGTCAGGATCAACTTTACAGCCAAGTGCCTTAAGGACTACACTACCAGAGCTCCTCAGTGTTGATTTCTCTATATATACTTAGTAAATATGCACCTATTTAACAAAAATGTTTCATTTAAATTTTACTACTAATATATAATTTTACTACATATATTAGTAGCAAAATTTAAATGAAACATTTTTGTTAAATAGGTGCATATTTACTAAGTATACAGAGAGAAATCAACACTCCTTATTAGACTCTCTTAGCCTTTGTTAGTTTCTCACAGAGTTAAGCAAAGAAGCCACTGGTTTGTTTCCCGAATTTTCCAAATTCTATTTCCATTAAGTGATGTCACTAATGTCATGGTTACAACAATACAGCACAGAGCCTCCTTCCTGCCACTGACCACTAAAACAATGGATCATTTGAGCAGCTGAGTCATTAGTTACAAACAATAGATTCTCTACTGCTATGAAATTAAATGTATATTCCCAATTTGATTTATGATCTTTGGAAATAAATTTTAAAGTTGCTCATTATTAAGCAATAGTAAGTATCCTGTACTCATTTAATTTGGTGAGGACGCATCTATTTCTGTAAGTCTGTATAATGAAGCACTGAATCAAAGAAACTGAGACAAAAGAGACTTATTGTTGCGTGTTCCCAAAATGACCTTGTCTTCAAATCATTCTTCTAGGAGTAATTTAAAGTATATTTGATTTATTTATGTGAATTTTTCACACTGCTTTTCTTTAAACTCTCATCATCAATGTGGAAACCTTAAATATATTTTTCCAACCCTAAGGCAGAAAGCAACTCAGGGTTCCAATTTATATTTTTACAAAAGAAAAATGAAAGGGATTTTGAGGAGGTACACAATAGTGGAATACTAAGGGATAAGAAATGCTGAAATCAACCAATGTCCTCTCTGGTATCCAGACCCACCCCAGATACCTTCCAGTCTTGTTGTTGCTATTAATTGCCATCAAGTCAATTCTGACTCATGGCAACCCATGTGTTACAGAGTACAACTGCTCCATAGAGTTTTCTTGTCTATAATCTTATGGAAGCAAATCCCTAAGACTTTTTTCTGAGATAGCACTGCATGTGTTTGAACCACCCACAGCAAAGTGGAATTTTCACTACCTAAGAACCTTACTACACTAATTTTGATACTTTCAGGTAGACCCATGTTGTTTTGGTTGTTGTTCGGTGCCATTGAATCGATTTTGACTCATAATGACCCTATGTGACAGAGTAGAACTGTCACATAGCATTGTCTCTGTTATAATGTTTACAGGAGCAGATTACTACGTCTTTTTCCCTCAGAGCCACCAGGTGGATTCAAATGGTTAATCATTAGGTTAGTAGCCAGCCCTTAACATACCAAGGTGCAAATGAGCATGAGTGAAGTCCTGTAACTCTGATTTCCCGCTCTATTCTTTTGAAGGGTTACTTAGAAAACCCACGGTAGCTGACCCAATTGTAGAACATATCATGCCAACATACTAAATTTAATACACATCAACTACATTTTAATTACATGAGGTTTTTTTAAAAAATATTTTTTTAATATCAAATGGATGTGTAGTTTAAAACCCTCCAAAAATATTTCAGTACTCTTACTCAGAAGTGTATCCCAGCATCCTCATTATTTAGTGAGACACACTGAAAAGGTCTTTTTGTACTCAAAGTATACTACTGCTTTTTTTAAGGTCTGTCAGCCGACAATACAAACACAGATGCCAACCTCCCACCCTTATTCTTCTTCCAAAAACCAGGCACTGGAAATACATGAGACACATTGTGTTAACTGATGTGATAGTTGTAACATTCCGTGACTTGCAGATTTTACCATTCATAACAATGGAAAGGAATTTCAGATATCATTTAGAGTAACTTCCCTTCTCCCCAATATTGCAAGTCTGAGAAGTCAGGCAGAGTGGTGAGTGACTCGTTTGTGATCAGTCTTTGGGTTCACAGTAGCATTTGGAGTAGAACACAATCTCTTTATCTTACATTTATACTCTTTCCACACTCCAAAGAACTAATTTTTCAAAACTTCAATTCATAGAGAATTTAATGAAATCTCCACCATTAGGGAGCCAATCCATTACTATGGAGATCATAATAGGTATTAGATATGGAGATCATAGTAGGTATTAGATCACAGTAGACTGAATCAAGCAAGACCTAGAGCTAATTAGGGATTTCCCTTTTCCTCACACAAAGCAACTGAAAAAGAGATAAGCCTAACCTTATTTTCTCACTTATTCCATCAGTTATTTGTTGTGGGTTTGTTAGCTGCCATCCAGTCAGCCCCATTAGTTTAAGAGTGGATTTCTTGTGAGAATTCTGGCATTTCAAGTGAAAACAATGTCATCTCAAATAACCTCCTAACCAAAAATGGTTATTGTTGTTGTTGTTATGTGCCATGGAGTTGGACCTGACTCATAGTTACCCCTCCTTGGGTTTCTGAGGTGGTATCACTACGGAAGTAGATTGCCCAACCTTCCTTCCGGGGAGTGGCTGGTGGGTTTGAACCGCCAGCCTTCTGGTTAGCAGTCAAGTGCCTTAGGCACTACGCTACCAGAGCTCCCAACCAAAAATGGTTAGACATTTTCAAAGACATATTAGAGATTTATACAGGTATAAAATAGTTGCGAATGAAGAACATTCTGTGGGATGTGAATCAGAACTCTCTTCCAGTATCACTGCTTCCCCTTGCACCTTACTAACTGTGTGATCTTGAGCAAGTTGTTAAACTCACTTGGCTTTGGCTCCCACAATTATAAAATAAAGAAGCTGAAGTAGACAATCATATGGTCCCTTTTATCATTAAATGTCCATGCATTCCATAGTTCATTTCTCCTTTACTATATTCTTTGTAGCATACATCACGTTTAGCACCATAGTGACCCTTTCCAGATCATATTCAAAAAGTATATTGAATACCATAGTCATATTGTTCTACTCTCAAAAAAATATTGGTCAAGATTCTTCACCATCATCTTTCAAGTCATAAGAGGATACAACCGTGGGAGTCTGTATTATTGACTGCAGAAAAGATTATTCACTGCTATGTAGGAGGATGGTAGAGTCGATTGCTCCTTAGCTGTCAGGAAATGGCTCATCTAGAAGCCTTGGGGTGTGGGGGTGGCTCAAAAGGAAAAGTTTACTCATAAATACAAGTGACACCTAGATAATGCAAGTTTAGTGGTCAAAAGCCAAAGAAATGGATAATGAGAATCACCTAAACATGGGTTCAGATGATGGTGCGAGGGCACAGGAATGAGGGAATGAGCTTTCTGCCACAGTGAAGGGACAAGTTGCTGGGATGCAACACAAGTCTGAAAATGGCAATGGTCTGCTAAGGACAACTCTAGTCGCCATCCAAAGAAAAGACTTTGTGTGCACACCCTGGGGAAATGACTCATCGTCATTTAACAGGCTGTTAGCCTTATTTACACCCACAAGTGGTCATGGTCAGTATTAACAAGCTCATAGAATGCTAAATAAACAAGCAACACTTTCTTTTGGCAGGACAGGGAACCTGATATTGGGGTATAATGTATTTAATTGGGATTTACAATCTGCCTCCTGAAAGGGTTTGAACTTATACAACCAAAAGTAGATGAGGCCAGACTCTTAGTAAAATAGAGTATAGGCCATGTAGCATAGTGCCTAAAGCACTTAACTACTAACCAGAAAGCTGGTGGTTCAAACCCCCCAGCCACTCCTCGGAAGAAAGGTTGAGCAATCTACTTCCGTAGTGATACTGCCTCGGAAACCCAAGGAGGGGTCACTATGAGTTGGGGCTGACTCAACAGCACATAACAACAACAACAACAACAACAACCTGTTCAGTGAAATCCCAAGGTAACAATAGTGTTTCCCTGATATCGTCAAATAAAACCAAGATCGACACAATTATAGGTCCCTAAGTGGTGCAAGTAGTTAAGCACCTGACTGCTAATCAAAAGGCTGGCAGTTTGAGTCCAGCCAGAGGTACCTCCAAAGAAAGCCCTGACAGTCTACTTTCAAAAAATCAGCCATTGAAAACCCAGTGCAGCACAATTCTACTCTGACACACACGGGGCAGCCCTGAGTCAGAACTGACTCCACAGTTACTGGAATACAAGTCCAATACAATATTTGTCCTTCTGTGATTAACTTATTTCACTCAGCATGTCCTCCAAGTTCATCCATGTTATGTAGTGTTTTGCTGATTCTACGTCACTCTTAAGGGTTGCATAGTATTCCATTGTGTATCCGAAACACAGTTTGTTTATCCATACCACAGTTGACAGGAACTTAGTTTGTTTCCATCTCTTTGCTAATGTGATAATGCTATAATGAACATGGGTGTACATATACCTATTGTGTCTTGCCTCTCCCTTCTTTACTGTATATACCTAGTAATGCAATTGCTGGATCAAATGGTATTTCTATTTCCAACTTTTTAAGGAATTCCTTTTTAAGGAATTGCCATACCAATTTCCACAGTGATTATATTATTTTATAATCCCACCAGCAGTGTATGAGAGTCCCAATCTTTCCACATCCTCACCAACATGTTATTTCTGTCTTGTTGAACTTTGCTATTGATACTGGGTGAGATGGTATCTTATGCTTACTTTGATTTGCATCTCTCTAATGGCTAATGGTCACAAACATCAAATAAGTTTTTACTAAACATTTCTCTAAACTCTCTCCTCCTCCATCTCCATCCTCCACCACGGACCTAATGCAAGTCTTCATCAGATCTTGTTTAGATCATTTGCAGTCATTTCCTAACTGGTTGCCCTGCTTCAGTTTTGCCTTGCTCAAATGTCTCTTCTGCATGCTGCTAGTGAATAACTCATCTAAAATGAAAACACTCCAGAAGCATTCCATGTATAAAATAAATATAGTTCTCTAGCATGAGGGTATGGGTTGAATTGTATCCCCTAAAAATCTGTGTTGGAATTCTAATCTATATCTGTGGACCCTGTTGGAAACCAGAGTCTTTGTTATGTTAATGAAGCCATATCAGTGTACAGCATGTTCTAAACCTAATCACTCTGAGTTATAAGAGAGGAAGCACAAAGGAGGGATAGATGTCATGTGAAGATCACCACGGACTGCCTGGCCTACAGAAGTTGAGACAAGGATCTACACCCTGAGCCAACAGAGGACGAGCCTTCCACTATGTTGTTGTTGTTATTTGCCGTCGAGTCGGCCCCGACTCATAGCGACCCCTCCTTGGGTTTCCGAGGCAGTATCACTACGGAAGTAGGATTGCCCAACCTTCCTTCCGAGGAGTGGCTGGTGGATTTGAACCGCCAGCCTTCTGGTTAGCAGTCAAGTGCCTTAGCCACTATGCTACCAGAGCTCCCCTTCCACTATAGCCAGTGCTTTGAATTTGACCTTTCAGCCTCCTTAACAGTGAGAAAATAATAATCTATTCTATAAAACTACTTATTTGTGGTATTTGTGTTATAGCAGTACTAAAACTAAGACACACCTTATGGCCCTGTTTGTGATCTGGTTCTCATTTTACACGCTGCTCTCCTTCTACTCCCCACCTCTTCCATATCTATGTTTAGAATTACTTAACTGCACATAGTTACATGGTTCCTGGAAACATATATGTTCATGTCTTTGGCCCCATTTTCTGTTAGGTTTATTTGCATTTTTTAGTCAAAATAACTGCTATTCACCCATTAAGACTCATATTTCAAGATCATCTGTTCTTAGATTGAATCTTATATATATCCCTCCATAATCCATTATATTAAATGTTCCTGCTTCTGTCCCCTATTTTAACATGATCTTCTTGAGGGCTGAGTATGGCCATTTTTTGTTTGTTTGTTTGTTTGCAATATAGGAGGGATTATTTCCCATATAACAGGCACACTGTTAAAGTTTAATTAACTTGCAGTAACATGCTTGAATAAAATTAGAAGATATATGTCAGGAAAATATTTTAGTAGGAAAAATTTTTGATAAGAATAATTTCAGTAAAACATACCAGAAAGAGGTATTTTAGGGATCCTGGGAATTTTATTATCTTTCTAACTTTGGGTTAAGGATGACTTCTCTTTGGTAAATACCATTGGATCTGGGAAACTAAGGAAGTTAGACTGAACTTCAGAACAGACTAAACAGAAATTTGATTACCAAGTAATATCTTGAGATTCTAAACTCAGAGAATGGTTAAAGGAGATAGTTGTTGCTGTTATGTGCCGTTAAGTCGGACCCGACTCATAGAGACCCCTCCTTGGGTTTCCAGGGCGGTATCACTACAGACGTAGATTTCCCAACCTTCCTTCTGAGGAGTGGCTGGTGGGTTTGAACTGCCAGTCTCCTGGTTAGCAGTCAAATGCCTTAGGCACTATGCTACCAGAGCTCCTTAAAGGAGATTAGAGTTTTTTTTTTTTTTCTTAGAAGTCACAAGTCTTGAGTTAAAGCTCAATCTGAGACAAAGATCATGTGCTTCACAGGACCTTCACCTACACCATGTAGATGGAATTAGAGTGCAAATGGATCAAGCACACATATTGGTTGGATATTTTGCTCTAGTAGTAGGGAACTCTGGTGGTGGTATAGTGCTTAAGGCATTTGACTGTTAACAAGAAGGTTGGTGGTTCAAACCCACCAGCCACTCCTTAGAAGGAAGGTTGGGCAATCTACTTCCATAGTGATATTGTCTCCGAAACCCAAGGAGCGGTCGCTATGTGTCGGGTCTGACTGGAGGGCACATAACAACAACATGTCCAGACATTTTCATCTCATAAAAGATACAGCCAGTCTTTCAAACATTTACTAAAGAATACAAAGCTTGTGAACCCTCTGTTAAAGCAATCAAAACAACGGTAGGATTCCTAAATTAGCAGACAGAAACACTGCTCAATCATCAAATAGTTCATTATTTTTCTCTTCTAAAATGTAATTATTTTATTTCATAATACATACCCAATCATGTAGAACCTCACTTAAAAAAAAAAAAGATAATCAAAAGGCTTTGAAACGAATTAAAAAAATAATTATCAATATTTTGAGGATGAGCCAATCTACTCATGCTATTGGTAAATCCATTCAATGAAGAGATACCATAGAGACCTCCTCAAAAAGCAGTGTATTGTTTTGGAAAGAGAATGAGAGGCACATATGAGAGTCAATGCTGGATCCACCCTTTCTCAGTTGCATGACTTTGGGAAGATACAACATGTCTCAGTCACAGTTTTTTAGAAGATAAAATGAGGTTAAAATAATTCCTACCCCAACTGAGAAAATTAGATGAGAAAATGCATGTAAGAAGCTATCATAATTCTTGGACATCTCTCAATGATTCTCAATGCCCTCCTATAATCAAGTGAGAAACAGTTTCCTTTCTTCTTTTATTTCAAGACTGCATCCTCATTTCTTGACAATCATGGTTCCTAGCTGACTTTAATTCACAGTGCTTAGCCCAATTATCTCATTTGCTTCTAGATTGTTTCAAAAGGAAAACAACATTATTGCACCATCCATGCTTCACCACAGAACAGTTGCCTCTTTGGTTTTGGTTCTATTTGGAACTTTTACTGGCTTTTACGTGAAAGATTTCTTAATGCTCCTGAACTTTAAAAGGCCATTAAAATGGATTTCCTATTCTCACTGCCATTAAAAGTTAGTTTTCATAAATTTGATTTTCATAGTTTTCTTCATCTTTGGAAAGAAATCCAGTTTTACAGAAAGAAAAAAAAAAAAAGGAATATATATCTTCTGGGTCCTGGGAAATTTGAACAGATCATCCTAAAAGAGCAACTGATCTCAGGTGGTAAAATAAGAGAGTTTAGTTTCTTTACATTTCCATATGAAAGTTATAGAAATTGAAACCACTAAACCAGTTCAGTGAAACCCAAACTGCTGAGTTCTGCACTGTTTTAAAAGAGCCCTTCTGTTTCCTAACCAGCATGAACTTGGGAAATTTTCCATTGACTAGAAGGAATGTCATGGAAGCTGTTCAACCAGTTTTGCTCAAAGATTCAACACAGATTGACTGAAATAGTGAAACAAACCCAATTACAGGCAATCCCCTTGTTATGAATGACATTAGTTCTTAAGTGTGTCTTTTTAGGTTTTTTTTTTAACTTTTTATTGTGATCTGAGTGAAAGTTTACAGAGCATATTGGTTTTCCATTTAACAACTGACATACATTTTGATTCATGACAGTGACTGCAATCCTCACAACTTAATAGCACTCGTCCTCTTCATTACTTATTGTTCATAAACAATAAACATTCTTTATTGTTTCCATCTGTCCTTCATTCTTATCCCTTCCTGCCATCTGAGCTTTATCCCTGAGTAAATGTTCCCCTTTTGATTTCGTATGGTTGGTTGTTCTAAGGAGTCCATACTTCTCTGCTCTTATTGTTCACTTTACAGGCCTCTCTATTGTTTGGCTGAAAGTTAAGGCAAGCTTTGTTCCAGGCTTGAAGGGTATCTAAGGGCTATAGCCTTGGGTGTTCCACCAGTCTCTATCAGACTAGTAAACTTGGTCTTTTTATTATTATTATTTTGAGTTTTGTGCTACATTTTTCTCCCACTCTATCCAGCACCTCCTATTAGGTCTCTTTCAGCGTGGTCAGCAGTGATAGCCAAGCATCATCTAAAGAGATCTCATGCTCTTGGAGGCTGGGTTTCATATGGAAGGTTGGACAATCAACTTCTGTAGTGATACTGCCTCAGAAACACAAGGAGGGGTCACTGTGAGTTGGATCCAACTCTACAGCACTGAGTTTTTTGTTTGTTTGTTTTAATTAGTCCTTTGGATGAATTGTTTCCTTGTATCTTTGATTTTCTTCGCTTTTCTTTGCTCCTGATGGGGAGAGGCCAACAATTGCACATTTTATCGTCACTCACAGGCTTTTGAGACCCAGTTGCCATTCACCACAGTAGGATTTAGAACACTGTCTCTGTGGACTATATTATGCCTTTTGACATTGATGTCTCCCAGGACTGTGCCTTGAGCCCCCAAACACAGTGACTCATTCCCTCAAGGGTTTGGTATGGCCTAAGAAATTTTCATGGTTTTGCCTCCTGTCTGCTCTACTATATTTATGAATATATTTGCAGCATATATAAATACATATGTAGAAATATCCTCTGTCAAAATTATATGCCTTCCCACTCTCATTCAGCTTGCATGTCTATCTATGTATCCACTTGAAGATTACTGTTATTACAGGATTGTGTAAGCAACAGTGTTTATCATTGCTGCCTTTAACTCTTGTGCTCCTCACAGTGTCTCCTTTGCTTTGATCATCTTGTACTGTCCTCCCCCTTATTATATTGCCTTTCCCTTCATTCAAGTTAATATGCATCTATCCTCTAGTTAGTGATTTACTCTGGCTTCCCCTCCCAGTCTGGAAACCTTCAGAGAATATTTCTCTCTGTGAGTAAACTTTCCCTCGCCTTTTTAGAGTAGTGATCTCATAAAAATATTTATCCTTTTGTGATGGACTGATTTCACTCAGCAGAATGTTCTCCAGGTTCATTCATGCTATCAGATGCTTTTTGGATGCATCATTATTCTTTAACATTGTGTAGAATTCCATTATTATCTGCTCAGCTTCCAGACTGAATTAAAATCAGGAAAGGTGTGCATCAGGGTTGTATCCTTTCATCATTCAATCGGGATGCTGAGCAAATAATCTGAGAACCTGGACTATATAAAGAACATGACATCAGGGTTGGAGGAAGACTCTTTCACAACCCGAGATATGCAGGTGAAACACCTTGCTTGCTGAAAGTGAAGACGATTTGAAGCACCTACTGATGCAGATCAAAGATCCAGCCTTCTGTAGAGACTGCACCTCAACAAAAAGAAAACTAAAATCCTCACAACTGGACCAATAAGTAACATCATGATAAATGGAGAAAAGACTGAATTTGTCAAGGATTTCATTTTACTTGGATCTACAATCAATGCTCATGGAAGCAGCAGTCAAGAAATCCAATGACATATTGCATTGGATAAATCTGCTGCAAAAGACCTCTTTAAAATATTTATGAGCAAAGATGTCACTTTCAAGACTAAGGTGAGCCTGACCCACACCATGGTATTTTCAATTGCCTCATATGCATGTGAGAGCTGGACAGCAAATAAGGAAGACCAAAGAAGAATTGATGCATTTTAATTATGGTGTTGGCAAAAAGTGTTCAACATACTATGACTGCTAGGAGAATGAAGAAATCTATTTTGGAAGAAATGCAGCCAGAATGCTTCTTAGAAACCAGAATGGCCAGACATTGTATCCCATAATTAAGTCATGTTATCAGAAGGGACCAGTCTTGGGAGAAGGGCATCATGCTTGGTAAAGTATAGGGTCAATGAAAAAGAGGAAGACTCTCAATGAGAAGGATTGACATAGCAGCTACAATGATGGGCTCGAGCATGGCAAGGATTGTGAAGATGGCACTGGACCAGGAATATAGCATAGTCATAAGTTGGAATCAACTTGACAGCACCTAACAACAAAACTAATCATGACAAATTATGGATAACATTGAGAAGAATGGGAACTCCCGAGCACTTGATTGTACTCATGAGGAATCTGTACCTTGACCAGGAGGCTGTCGTTCGAACAGAACAAGGGGACACTACATGGTTTAAAATCAAGAAGGGAGTGCGTCAGGGGCTGTATCCTTTCTCCACACTTATTCAATCTATATGCTGAGCAAATAATCCGAGAAGCTGGACTATATGAAGAAAAACGTGGTATCAGGATTGGAGGAAGAATCATTAACAACCTGAGATATGCAGACGATACAACTTTGCTTGCTGAAAGTGAGGATGACTTAAGGCACCTACTGATGAAGGTTGAAGAATACAGTCTGCAATATGGATTACGTCTCAATATAAAGAAAACAAAAATCCTCACAACTGGACCAATAAGCAGCATCACAATAAATGGAGAGAAGATTGAGGTTGTCAAGGAATTCACGTTGCTTTGTTCTACAATTGATGCCAATGGAAGCAGCAGTCAGGACATTAGACGATGTGCAGCATTGGGAAAGTCAACTGCGAAGGAACTGTTTCAAGTGCTGAGGAGCAAGGATATCTCCTTGAGGACTAGGGTGCGCCTGACACAAGCCATGATATTTCCAATCGCCTGGTATGCATGTGAGAGCTGGACAATGAATAAGGAAGACTGAAGAAGAGTTGATGCTTTTGAGTTGTGGTGCTGGTGGAGAATGCTGAAAGTACCATGGACTGCTGAAAGAACTAACAGATCTGTCCTGGAGGAAGTGCACCTGAAATTCTCCTTGGAAGCAAGAATGGCCAGACTTTGTCTCACCCATTTTGGTCATGTTGTCAGAAGGGACCATTCCTTGGAGAAAGATGGCATGCTTGGTAAGGTGGAGGGTTGACGAAAGAGGGGGAGGCCTTCAATGAGATGGATTGACATGGTGGCTGCAATGATGGGCTCAAGTATAGCAGGGATTGTGGGGCTGGCGCGGGATCGGGCAGTGTTTCATTCTGCTGTGCATGGGGTCGCTATGAGTAGGAAATGACTGGACGGCACTTAACAACAACAACAACGACAACAAAACAGTATTCCATATGTGTATGTACCATACTTTGGTTATCCATTCATCCATTGATGGGCACTTAAGTTGTTTCCATCTTTTTGCTATGGTGAATAATGCTTGCAATGAACATGGATTTGCATATATCTCTTCATGTCATTACTCTTATTTCTCTAGGATATATACCTTGTAGTAGGATTGCTGGATCATATGGCATTTCTACTTCCAACTTTTTAAGGAAGCACCATACCATTTTCCACAGTGGTTGTACCATTTTATAGTCTCACCATCACTGTATGAAGATTTCAGACTCTCTATAAACTCACCAGCATTTGTTGTTTTCTGTTTTTTTTTTTTTTTTAACTTTGCTATTAATACTGGCTAAGTGTATCTTTAAGTCAAATTTGTAGGTAAGTCAGAACAGGTGCATATGTTTCTTATGACTCTTATTTAGCCTTATGTTAGTTCAAGGAAAAGCTTGAAGCCTTTCCAATGATTTAAAACTGCATGTGCAGCAAGCGAAGGTGATTTTGATGAAGAATTTGATGTGAGTAGGGATTGGGCAATCTATTTCCATAGTGATACCACCCTGGAAATCCAAAGAGGGGTCACTATGAGTCGGGGCCAGGGCCCACTGGAGGGCACATAACAACAACAACAACAACAACAGGGGTTGGGTCAATAGTTTCAAACTGAGGGCAAATTTACATAACATTAAAGGGCAAATAGGAGTCTTCAGTAAGTCAGATGTTTGTAACTGGAAATGTCCTGTAGATGACTTCTACATTTTACTTCATTTTATAACTGCATTGTCTGGTCAAAATTCAAAGAAATTTTCTTTAGTCTTTTTCAGTTCTTCTAAATGCTTTAAAGAATTGTTAAAGGGCATGAGCTCAGATTTGTTCATCTTTTCATTCAAAAAGCATTGAACACATATAGACACTCAGGAGACACTAGAACACGAAGTAAGCAAATTGATCCAAATCTCCTTTTTTTTTTTTTTTTTCTTTATGAGACCTCCTTAAAGCTCAATTCATAGCCATTAACACACAACTTACATCAGGCTCTATAATCCTAGGCTAATGGAGAAAACATATGGATTTCAGACCAAGAGAAGGTTGCTGTTGGTCACTGCTGTGGGGTCTATTTGACTCATAGTGACTCCTCCTTGGGTTTCAGAAGCAGTATCTCTATGGAAGTAGATTACCCAATCTCCCTTCCAAGGTATGGCTGGTAGGTTTGAAGCTCCAGCCTTTTGGTTAGCAATCAGATGCCTTAGGCACTACGCCATCAGGGTGAACATAAAAGATTACATTGCAAAGAACCACACCACACTTACATTTCAATTTGTTACACCATTTATTGTGCTCATAAGGCACTCCAGTGGCACAGTGGTTAAGGCATTTGGCTGCTAACCAAAAGGTTAGTAGTTCAAACCCACTAGCTGCTCCATGGAAGAAAGACAGGGCAGTCTGCTTCTGTAAAGATTTACAGCCTTGGAAACCTAATGGGGATTGCTATCAGTCAGAATTGACTCAATGGCAATGAGTTTGTTTTGGTTTGAAGGAGCTCTGTGGTATAGTGGTTAAGGCAATTGGCTGCAGACCAAAAGGTCAGTGGTTTGAACCCACTTGCCACTCTGTGGGAGAAAGAGGAGGTAGTCTGCTTCTGTAAAGATTTATAGAGTTGGAAACCCAGTGGGTGTCATTTTGAGTCAAAATCAACTCAATGGCAGTGAGATTGGTTTGGTTCCACCGGGCTCATACTACTGTTGCTGCTTAGAATGTTCATAGTCATTGGAGAGTCAAAGATTTTTAAGTAATAGATCCATTCTATTTTTATATTAACAATTATATCTACAATTTGATAATACAACATAATCTTTTCATTAAATATTTCCTTTCTTTAAAAGAGCAGAAACTTGTCAATACCAAGAAAATATCTTATTAAATCTAGAATCCCCAAATCAAAAGCTGACAACACACCAACTCAAAAATAATATCCTTGTTAGAAAATGGTATTTTATTGAGTACTTGCCCAGTTGTGGCCTGGGAACTCTGATGAGTACTTTCTTTACATTATTTCTCTCAAACCTCTTAACAACTACTTGAGCTAGGTAGATGTGGGAAAGGGGTCTCAGGAAGATTAAGTAACTTATAAAGCTCTCATAACCATTAAATTAAGGAGTTAGAAGTTGAATTCAAGTATGTTTGACTCTACTGCTTTCCTCAACTACCTCCCAGTTTGCATTTTATTATAGTTTATTCTAACTTATTCTGTCCCTCAAAGTCATCTCATCCAAAGGTGTACTTAAACATGAAGATACACTATATTTATGTATATAACAATGAACCACTAAATTTAAAATATTGCTTTTGTTGTTGTTGTTGTTGTTATGTGTCATTGAGTCAGACCTGACTCATAGCAACCCCTCCTTGGGTTTCCAAGGCAGTATCACTACGGAAGTAGATTGCCCCATCTTCCTTCCAAGGAGAGGCTGGTGGGTTTGAACAGGCAGCCTTCAAATTTAAAATATACTGGGCTTAAAAAAAAAAAAATTTGGATAGTGGTGACCTTTGGAGGAAGTGGTGAGTGGGGAGGATGGTGGCAATGTGTGATTTTTTATGATTAACAAGCAGTGTATTTTTATTTTTCCACTTTTCTATAGTGTTTTATATTCAAATAAAAGGGTAAACAAAATATATTTTAGTCTTTGACATTTAGTTTCTTCAGATAAAAACAAATACATTATTTCTTCATCTATTAATTTTCAAAATATATCATGAATTAAACAGTATTTTAGCTTCTTTCTTTGGAAGCACACTAAAGAAAACTTACTTTGTGCTATTTTTGGTTGAAAATGTTGCTATTGAAACACATCTATTCTGAGATTTTTAAATGTAAGAGTTATATCATTCACAAGAACATCTACACAAAGATTTTTAATATTAACTTGAATTGAAAGTATTTGGGAAAAGAACATCACCAGAAGTTGGTTGAAAAGAACTGCTACATGAATTAGTTACCTCCATTTATGACACTTCCCTTGAAAATGTCTAATTAATTAAACCTTATTGCATTATTTTAAACGTCTGTATTAAAAGTAGTATGGAAGAATTTATTTTCTTCAAGAAAAGTAGTTAGTTTGAAAATAATTATTTAACATTTAAGTGTTGTGTCCATTACATAACACAACTGAAATTCATGTATTCATTTATTCTTTCAACCTACTGGGTACCTACTGAGTCAGACGCGATGTCAAGTCATGTATTAGACACTGTTTACATAGAAAAGCAAAAATAAAACATAGCCTCTTTTCTCAAGTCACTCACAGCCTTGAAGGAAGGGGATAGGAAGACATCTTTTATGTTGTGATGAATGCTATTATACATTAAAGGACAAAAAGCTCTCTGAGCATGTAGGAGAGACTAACTCCGACTTCATCTTGCAATAAGCTATGAATCCTATGTAAGATATTGAGTGCCACCCTGAGAATTCAGTAGAATAAGATAAGTAAATAAAAATATTTTCACCTCTGAGCAGAGCATAGGCAAAAATAGCATGTTGTGGAAGCTGCAAAATAGTTGTATTTACAGATGGAGTTTTATTTTGGAGAAGGAGAAAGAATTAGAGAATGGTTGGTTGGGCCTAATGACAAAAAACTTTAGAAACTACACTAAGGATTTTTGTCATTGGATGACATTATAAAACAAACAAATTTCATCATGTCCCCATGGGAGCTGGGGCATTGTTTTGCACATCTCTAAATACTGGATGATAAAGAAATTTAGATGTCAATTACAAAAATTCAGTCATTTTAAGCAATTTTCCAGTGGACAAGAGATGAGCCACAATGCTTTCTAAATTACTATTCTCAGTGTTTGCCCAAGGCATAGCTAGTTACCATAACCTCACTTCTTCTATTTTAAAGTAAATATTAATATGTATCATTTCTAGAGGAGGACTTATTTCAGTCAACAAGGTATCATTTGAGGACACACTCAACTCCTACCCACTTCTTTTCTAATCTTATCAATTCTAGGAAAGGTTGGATGAAAATATTCAAAGAATATGGGACCATTAAGCCAAGGAATTTAGGCACAGCAGATTTTGAACAAAATTATCAAGTGAATAAAGTAAGATTTTGTCTTTCTTACTTCTCTTTCTAAACTCCTGCTTCCTCCGCTCCCCCAATATTTTGGGCTCAAAGTTGACTTTCCAAATGGCCTCTATATGGCAACACCTGAGGTCTTCCCCAAATATGTGCCAAACTGCAAATATCTTTTTATAGTCACTCTCTCAATCAAAAATTTTATTTCCTGAGAAAAGTTACTTCTTTAAAACTGTATCCAAAAAGTCTCAAATGTTACAGAATTATGTTTTTACTAGAACTGCAACTGCTTTTCTTTTTTTAATTCCCAGCCATGTCATCAAACTCATCATCACCCTTTATTTCCCCACATCCTGTGCCTCAGCATATGCTACTTCTTAGGGGAAAAAACAAAACAAAACAGAAAACCACAAAGAAAGCAAAATTTTCTTCCCCCTTGGTTACCCAACTTATCAAAAAGAAGTGTCACCTGTCATTTTAATCTCTTAAGGCAGCAAAGAAGTGTAATACCCTGCCTACTCCCTGTACATATCCTTTCTCTTTGGAAATGGGAAGAAACATGCATTTGTGCCTCCAGCCCCCTTCTTCCTGCTGGCTTAAGGAAGAAAAAAGAATTAAGCATCACTGTAAGAGACTCTGAGGATCTTCTAAAGATAACAGAGTGTCTGTTTCTCCATTCAATGATTATCATAGCTTGAGTGTCTTGTATAGTTAGGCAGAGACACAAACCAATACCTAGAACTCTTCCTACCTATTCAAAAATCATTCTTGTTGAAAAAGACTAAAAGATGGACATGAAGGTGCTAGAACCAACTAGTATTCAGATGGTGCAACTACATTCCCTAATGTTTGACCAAAGGAGGACCTACCCCACCCTCCTCTGAGACCAGTCACTAAAACCAAAAAACCAAATGCACTGCCATTGAGTCGATTCTGACTCATAGTGACCCCCATTGGGTTTCCAAGGCAGTAAATCTTTATGGAAGTAGATTGCCCTTCTTCCTTCCACAGAGCAGGTGGTGGGGTTGAACCACCAACCTTCTGGTTATCAGTTAAATGTCTCAGGCACTGCTCCACCAGAGACACTAAGAAGGCAAAAATATAATATGTTTAGGTATGAATCCTACAAAGAATAAGCAATGATATTGTTATAAAAATCAATTATCATTTACTCTCTGTATCTTGAAAAGCATCCAATCTTTCTGTTTTCAGTATACAACTGATTTTAATAAGAAAAGTGTATAGATACTTTCCAAATTATGAAGTCTCTTACTTAAGGATATACCAAGAACCTAAGCAACAAAAAGACTACACATGGAAAAAATTAAAAACTCAAATATTAACTTTTTATTAAGGCACTCAGTTGATCAGCAACAATGTACATTGTATGTCCACTATTTTCCTAACTCTGCTTTGGATGCCCTATGTAGAATAAATAACAATCTTCCCAGCCTATGGGAAGTTAACAGTTTTATTCAGGGAACACACATATAAATAATAAATTGTTTCATAGAATATACACTAACAGAGTTAGAAATAGAATTCTGTGGGATTCTGGGGGAAGAACAATACTGTACATACAACTTTTAAGAGAGACACATATTCAATTCCTTCCTTTTTTTTTTTGGAAATAGGAGTGCAAATATGTCAGAAATATCCAAAACACATACAGGATATTTTCCACCTGGACACTAAGCTATGTGAGTTCATTATATTTTTCACTCCATACATGCTTATATGCTGTGATTTCCCATCTGACTTTGTCTTTAGATCTTTCCTATTCCAATCATTCAACAATCCATTGCCACCAAACTACTAAAGTAATAGCTTTACCATTTCACTCCATGATCAAGAAAATAATTTATTTACTAAACAAGCTAAACTATTGTGTCTGTCTCAAAAACACCGCCAAAATATGGCTCCTCTCAAGATTCTCTTCATTTCCTATTTTTACAATCTCATACATCTTGCAAACTTCTTTTTCTCCACATTTTCTACTACTCTTTATGTATTGAATCTTCCCCTTCATACTTTAAGGATGCCAAATGTTGTCAATCTTCAAACAAAACAAAAATAATTTTCCCTTCATCTGCACTTTAGATTGAAAGTCAGTGTCAAGTCTTTTTAGATATCTTCTCTGCCCCATGATCTAGATCAAAATCTTTTTGATCTTTTATGAATTCATGCTCTTTTCCTGAAAAATGCTTATTACATGTTGTTGTTGTTGCTGTTGTTGTTAGGGGACGTCAAGTTGGCTCCGACTCATAGCAACCTTATATGCAACAGAATGAAACACTGCTCGGTTTTGTGCCAGCCTCACAATCCTTGATAATACCTGAGCCTATCGTTGCAGCCATTGTGTCAATCTATCTCATTGAAGGTTTACCCCTTTTTGCTGACCCTCCACTTTACCAAGCAGGATATCTGTCTTCAGGGAATGGTCTCTTCTGACAACATGACCAAAGCAGGTAAGATGAAGTCTGGCCATTCTCGCTTCCAAGGAGCATTCTGGCTGCACTTCTTCCAGGACACATTTGTTCATTCTTCTGGCAGTCCATGATACTTCCAGTATTCTTTGTCAACACCACAACTCAAAAGCATCAACTCTTCTTTGGTCTTCCTTATGCACTGTCCACTTTCACTTACATACCAGGCTGTTGAAAATACATCATGGCTTGGGTTAGGCACACCTTACTCTTCAAAGAGACATCTTTGCTCTCCAGCATTTTAAAAAGGTCTTTTGCTGCAGATTTGCCAGTGCAATGCATTGTCTGATTTCTTGACTGCTGCTTCCATTGGTGTTGATTGTACTTGTTACATGGTTTATTATTATATTCTTGTGTGACATTCAATTAATGCCTAACTATTGTACTATATTTTGAAGTTTCAGCAGTGAATTTAAAAAATGAACTTTATTTTTATATAGGAGCTCTGGTAGCATAGTGCCTAATGCACTTGACTGCTAACCAGAAGGCTGGTGGTTCAAACCCACCAACCTCTCCTCAGAAGGAAAGTTGGGCAATCTACTTCTGTAGTGATACTGCCTCAGAAACCCAAGGAGGGGTCGCTGTGAGTCGGGTCTAACTCAATGGCACATAACAACAACAACAACAACAACAATATTTTTATATGAGAAATATAGTTTGTCGTTTTTTTATTCACTACTGAAACTTCAAAATATAGTACAATAGTTAGCAGAAGACAGAAGCAAGTAGCTACTTTTTTGAATGAATGACTCAATAAATGAATCCCATTCACTGTAAACATCTTGCTTCAGTAATGAACCATTTATTAATATATAACAATTTTATTCTACCACCTTAATGCCCCCTTGCTCCTGAGTTGAGTTCTGGAGGGCTCTCCCCAATTTCTCTCTATGCAAATGTTGTCAGTCCTTCGAATTTCTGGAAAAGTTTTACAACGACTTCTATTTCATTTTCTTTTTTATTTTCCTGTTTGTTGTATAATTTTTATAAAGATAAAAGATGAGTTTCAAAATATTTTTATCTCTTCAACATTCTTCTAGTCCATAATCTTTTACCCAATGATAAAAATATCTCCCATAAACAGTTTTTATTACAACTGAGAATATTTTTTTACACATCTTTATTGCTGAAAATGGTGCCAATCCTAATTAAACTAAAATTTCATTTTTAGTTTAGTCAATTTTCTGCCATTCATACTGGAAAATGATCCAAGCTCCGTATAATAGGTATATAATGCAAGGAAAGAGCTCTGGTAGCATAGTGCCTAAGGCACTTGACTGCTAACCATAAGGCTGGCGGTTCAAACCCACCAGTCACTCCTTGGAAGGAAGGTTGGGCAATCCTACTTCCATAGTGATACTGCCTCGGAAACCCAAGGAGGGGTCGCTATGAGTCGGGGCCGACTTGAGGGCACATAACAATAACAACAACAATGCAAGGAAGGATTGGCAGACTAAGATGCATGTTGGTGGTGATGGTGATGTGTGCTTAGATTCCAACCCTGTGGGAGAGAGCATAACTGCCCCATAGAGTTTCTTAGGCTGTATTCTTTCCAGGTTCAAACCCACCAGCCACTCCTTGGAAGGAAGATGGGACAATGTACTTCCGTAGTGATACTGCCTTGGAAATTCAAGGTGGGGTCACTATGAGTCGGGTCCAACTTGATGGCATATTACCACAAAAACATTCTTTCCAAGAGTGCCCTAAAGGCAAGTAGAGTGGAAGTTACTGTTCAGCAGAGAGGAGATTGTTAACAAAGAGGAGGGTTATAATATGATGACCTGAAAATAAAAAAAAGTTTAACTCCGCCTTGGAATTCTATCACGTGGAAGGAGAGGCAAAGCCTTCCCTGTTGTTATGTGCCCGACTCATAGCGACCCCTCCTTGGGCGGTATCACTACGGAAGTAGGATTGCCCAATCTTCCTTCCGAAGAGTGGCTGGTGGTCGAGGAGTGGCTGGTGGGTTAGCAGTCAAGTGCCTTAGGCACTATGCTAGCAGAGCTCCTTAGTAGACAGGAATAAGAAAGTCAGTTCAGCCTGGCCTTTCTGGAACAAAGAAAATGGTGAGATAAAAACTTCGACCAAAAGAAAAGCTAGGGCAAATGGAGCTTAACACAGGTAGAAATAAAAAGGAAATACAGTCATTTCCAAGACTCAACACATGCAGTATGAGTCCCAGGAAATGCTAGGGGTCTGAACAGAAAATTAAGGCTCTCCAACCCATAGAAAGGAAAGGAACACAGATTATTGTATGAGTTGAAAGAATTTACAGGTTAAAGTCTGTGCAGAACTTTTTAGTGTCTGCATGATTTCTACCCTTTTAATGTTTGGTATATGTCCCAGATAATGGTTTCAGTAATTAAGTCAGTAAATAAAACTTGTGGCAAGGGTAATTGTCTGCTATTTTAGTCATTTCCAAGATTGCAGGGCTAGGGAAATGTGCAGTCCAACAATGTTCCATGTGTAAATTAAATTATTGCTTAATAACACTATAACAACAACTTAAATGGGGTAAGCATTCCTTTTTCTATGGAAATATTCTGACCTGGCATCCAAAGAATAGACAAACTTCATAGAAAAAAAAAACAACCCTGTTTTTTCTCTCCTTTGAAAAGAAAATTTTAAAGCTTTTAACTCACTTCTTATTTAAGGGAAAATTATGGGTTATAAATCTCAATTAAATAACTGTAGATAATATTTCAAAATATAATTCAAAATCCATACCATATACAGATAAGAGTTAAGGGTATGCAAACATTTAGAGAAAAATGGAAGAACAGAGAAAGTTAACTCACAAAGGAGGAGAAAAACATAGAAACACAGAAAGATAAGAGAGATTAGGAAAACAGAGAATTCAATAGAAAAAATGAGAGAAAGAGACCCATAAAATAGAATGAGGAGAAGCACATAAAGATAAGGCTTCCGGGAGTGAATTCTGAGAAACTAAGTGCAAGGTAGGGGTGGGGGCTGGGACCTGTGTCACTGGGTTAGTCAAAACTGTCATTTACGTGGGGTGACTCACAGGATCATCACCCATTGTCTCTATCTTTTTGAAATGTTAATTATCCCGAAGTCTAATATTAATAGATAGTTCCAGAAGCAAAAGATGATTTGAATGGAAAGCCTATGGCAAAATTACAAAAAAAGGAAAGAAAGTTATCTTCAGTTTCTTCTTCTGCTCCTCCCATTTTTTCACGTTTGATTCTCTGGCCTTCTCTTGCTTGGCAGGCCTGCCCTTTCTGGCACCTTTCCTGAGTTAATCTTGCTCCTATCCTCCACTTCCCAGAGGCATGGATTTTTAAAGAAGAGCCCTTTTAATGTGTTCCTTAAGTTGAAGTATAGTATTGCATCAGCCCCTGGAGTCAGTGGTGAATAAGGAATTGCCCTTTTGGAGCCCAGCATAACTCTTAAAGAGGTTAATGAGCCCTGAGGCAGGATGTGGATGCAAGGAGAGCCTGGGCTAAGCCTACACAGCAGAAACTATGGGAAGCAGGATGGTTTGGCAATGGAGAAAGAACAGAGTGGTCTGTCGACTGCTCCACTTTGTTCCTATTGTCTTGTAAGATGCCTTTGCTACAAACTTTAGTTGCACAGTATTAATATTGAAGAAACTTTTAGGGATAGAAGGCACTCTAACTTTTCAACAGCCACCATTCTCTTATATTGTGACACCCATTTTATTTTCTAATTCATACATAAGATACAGTGTTTGTTTGGCACAGAATAAAGGCAAGTAAGGAAAGAAGGAAAGATAGGACAGAAGGAAGGAAGGAGGGAGGAAAGGAAGAAGACAAAATGATTGCTTAGTAATATTTGAATAAATGGCACAGTGGCATATACACCTCTACTTTAGAGATACTCTGGTGTTGTTGTGGTTAAGATACTTGGCTGTTAACCAAAATGCTGATGGTTTGAACACACCAGCCACTCTGTGGAAGAAAGATGAGGTAGTCTGCTTCCATAAAGATTCACAGCCTTAGAAAACCAATTGAGGGTCACTGTAAGTCAGAGTCTACTAGATGGCAGAGGTTTTTTTTTTTGAGACGCTGTTGTTGTTGTTGCTGTTAAGTGCCACCGAGTCATTTCTGACTCATAGCGACCCCATGTACAGCAGAACGAAACACTGCCTGATCCCGTGCCAGCCCCACAATCCCTGCTATATGTGAGCCCATCATTGCAGCCACCGTGTCAATCCATCTCATTGAAGGCCTCCCCCTCTTTCGTCAACCCTCCACCCTACCAAGCATGACATCCTTCTCCAGGGAATGGTCCCTTGTTACAACATGACCAAAATAGGTGAGACGAAGTCTGGCCATTCTTGCTTCCAAGGAGCATTCTGGCTGCACTTCCTCCAGGACAGATCTGTTAGTTCTTTTAGCAGTCCATGGTACTTTCAGCATTCTCCGCCAGCACCACAACTCAAAAGCATCAACTCTTCTTCGGTCTTCCTTATTCATTGTCCAGCTCTCATATGTATACCAGGCGATTGGAAATATCATGGCTTGTGTCAGGCGCACCTTAGTCCTCAAGGAGATATCCTTGCTCCTCAGCACTTGAAACAGTTCCTTCGCAGTTGACTTTCCCAATGCTACACGTTGTCTAATGTCCTGACTGCTGCTTCCGTTGGCATCGATTGTAGAACCAAGCAACGTGAATTCCTTGACAACCTCAATCTTCTCTCCATTTATTGTGATGCTGCTCATTGGTCCAGTTGTGAGGATTTTTGTTTTCTTTATATTGAGATGTAATCCATATTGCAGACTGTATTCTTCAGCCTTCCTCAGTAGGTGCCTTAAGTCATCCTCACTTTCAGCAAGCAAAGTTGTATCATCTGCATATCTCAGGTTGTTAATGATTCTTCCTCCAATACTGATACCACGTGTTTCTTCATATAGTCCAGCTTCTCGGGTTATTTGCTCAGCATATAGATTGAATAAGTGTGGGGAAAGAATACAACCCTGAAGCACTCCCTTCTTGATTTTAAACCATGTAGTGTCCCCTTATTCTGTTCGAACGACAGCCTCCTGGTCAAGGTACAGGTTCCTCATGAGTACAATCAAGTGCTCAGGAATTCCCATTCTTCTCAATGTTATCCATAATTTGTCATGATCCACACAATCAAATGCCTTTGCATAGTCAATAAAACACAAGTAAACATCTTTCTGGTATTCTTTGCCTTGAGCCAAGATCCATCTGACAACAGCTATGATATCCCTTGTTCCACGTCCTCTTCTGAATCTGGCTTGAACCTCTGGAAGTTCTCTGTCAATATACTGCTGCAAAAGTTTTTGAATTATCTTCAGTAAGATCTTACTTATGTGTGATATTAATGATATTGTTCAATAATTTCCACATTCTGTGGGATTACCTCTCTTTGTAATGGGCACAAATATGGATCTCTTCCAGTCAGTTGGCCAGGTAGCTGTCTTCCAAATCTCTCAAATGATTAGATTTGCCACCTTGCCCTTGTAGATTTTAAAATAATTCCACAAGAGCAAGGTGGGCTTTCTCCTGCTCTTCTGGCCTGCTGCTTTGGGTGTCCCTGAGTTGTCCCTGGGGCTGACTGCTCCTCTGTCCGGGTTCCTGGCTTTTATCCCCTTTCTCCTGCTCTTCCAGCCTGCTATTCTTGGTGGGCCTGAGTTTCCTCTCCTCACCTAATCCCTTCAGCTGATTGCTCTTCTCTCTGGCTTCCTGGCTTTTAATCCCCTTTCTCCTGCTCTTCCCGCCTGCTACTTTGGGCATCCCTGAGTTGTCTCTTCTCACCTGTAACCCTTGGGCTGACTCTTTGAGACACTACCCTGAATGAAATAGAGAGTTTATTTATCTGTCAAATGATTAGATTTGTCACCTTGCCCTTGTGGAATTATTTTAAATGTTTGTACATACCACCAAAGAAAATTACACAGTATCCTAAGGATTTTCACCAGTTCAGTATCTTAAAGGATACTTTATAATTTATTACTCCAAGCATTGCATATCTATATATATCTGGTGGCATAATGGATAAGGCATTTGGCTCCTTACCAAAAGGTGAGCAGATCAAGCCCAAGAGCTACTGTGCAGAAGGAAGACAGGGGGCAATCTGCTTCTGTAAAGATTTACAGCCTCAGAAAAACCCAATGGGAGTCATGATGAGTCTTTTCACAAATCTCAGAGTTGGGGAAAAAAAGCATAAACTATAGCTTCTCAGGTTTATAATTTGAGATATTCAGGTTTCTCACCAAACAACCATAGTTACTGTGAGTAGCATTATCTCTATAACTTACAGTCAACATTGTATCACTATAGAGTGTGAAAACTATTGCTTAGAAGAGGTCATTAAATTTAGATTCAGTAATAATATGTGCCAAGCCCTTTACATGCATTACTTCAATCCTCAGGACAATTTTATGAGATGGGCATTTATTTTATCCCATTTTGACTGAGGAGAAACTGACATTTAGAAAAGTTGTGTAACTTGCTCAAGACAACAAGGCTAGTTGGTGGTGAAGTCATGGTTTGAATCCAAATCAGGTATGTCTCACCCCTGAACCTGAGCTACATTCTAGATAAGTTTTGTCACGACCAGCACTTTCCAAATTCTGTTCAATAAGACCTCAGCCTTTTACAGAGCTACCTCTTGGGGCCAACAAAGAGAGGTGGGAAGAAATATTCCAGGGAGAAATATTCCTTTCCCACTTTAAACCAAGCAGCTCTGCTTGAAAATGTTTTAAGAGTTTGAGTCAAGATTATAAGTTAACTTGAAAAATATTTCTACTGCTAACATGAATAAAAACAATTTTGAGTACTACTGATCTAGATTTTTTAAATTTGATGTTTTTTTTTTTTTTTTCCCATGATAAGCTTGAATTATTGAAGAGCTGAGAGAACCAGAACCATATGGGTTCATCAGAAACTAAAGAGCAAGGAAAAAACATAATTCCACCTCCTCATTAATAGAAAATGAACCTTTCAGGCAGCTGATCAATAATTTAAAAAGAAAACAACAAGTGTTCTCTAATTTACTTGCAGGCTGCCACTCAATTCTGGAATAATAGGCAAAGACAAACATAAAAATAAATATATGGGTCAATCAAATATTTTATTTTCCTTCTAAATTTTCAATTCAGAAATTGTCAATTATAAAATAGGAAATGGATGTTATATTTTTGGTATACTGCACCAAGTGTTCACCAATGGGAGCAAGCTTTCCTCCTGGTCATACCATGTTTATTTAGTGTGAATCACTTTCTTTGATCATGCGTTCTTACCCCTTGCCTCTTTCCATTGCTCTGGAAAACTAAAGAGAGTAAAAAAGAAGGAATACAAATCCCTACTCCATTAATCCAAGGAGAAAGAGTGTTACACCCTCATCAACAATTCTATAATCAATGACCATTTGATAAATAAATAGTCCATTCATTTTAGGTACCTACAGATGAAGTATTTTTCATCTTAAGTCCAGCTTTAATTAATAAATCTGTAACTGAATTATGTCATTTAATCTTTCTGAGTCTTCTGATACTAGGATTAATAATTTGTGATGAGCAACAAAAGGGATATTGGCTGAAAGTACTTTTTCATACCAAGTAAATATCATTATCATTATGATTCATGAGTGAGAAATTTAGAAATTTATCATTTTAATCTTGGGATTATGTAAAATGAAATCTATCCTAAATTCAATGTTGAAAGTATTTCATGACTTTATGTCTATGTGTAGACACTTTTATTATGTTATGGTATTATAAGTAAGAATTTTTGTCAATGGTGTTTATTCATGTAGTTAATACACAACTTGTAATCCATATCATAAAAAGTAAAGGAAGCATTATAAATATTGTATATGAATCAATATTGGGTATTTTGCCAGTTTGTCTTAAGAAAGAAGAATCAATAAAAGAGTTTGTCTTCTAATCTAAAACCTTTGTTTCCTTTTTTTTTCCCTCAACTGTGATTTGTGTGAAAGTCTACAGAACAAATTCATTTTCCATACAACAACAGTTCATACACATTTTATTTCATGACATTGATTGCAATCCCTATAACATTACAGCCCTTTGCCCACTTCCTCCTTGTGATTACTCTTTCACTGTGTCCTGATTTCCTGTGCATTCCTCCCCTCTAAGCTATCTCCCTGTGCAAATACTGTCCTTGTCTCCCATGGTTGATTGAACTAAG
Organism: Orycteropus afer afer; assembly: GCF_000298275.1. Lineage (NCBI taxonomy): Eukaryota > Metazoa > Chordata > Mammalia > Tubulidentata > Orycteropodidae > Orycteropus > Orycteropus afer. Next base: position 18,530,035 of record NW_006921603.1, on the reverse strand, counting down.
GAGTGTACTGACCTGGTATAAATGTTCACTGTATACACCTGTTTATTGTTTGGCTGGAGGCCACAGGAGTGAGTTCAATTCCAGGCCTGAAGGGTCACTTGGGGCCATAGTCTCAGGTTTTCACCAGACTCTATCAGAACAATAAGTCTGGTCTTTTTTATGATTTTGAATTTTGATCCACATTTTTCTCTCATTTTATCTAGGATCTCCTATTTTGATCCCTCTCCAAGTGGTTGACATTGGTAACTGGGTACCATCTAGTTCTTCTGGTTTCAGGTCATGTAGCTAAAACATATTTTTAACAATGGTACCTTGAATGAAAAAACTTTGCTCTTAAATGTTAATGATTTTTAATACAAATCACGTTAGTCTCCAAATGTTTGTACTCAAGCCCTCTTGCATTCAATTTCATTCTACCAACTTAAAGTATGTTCCCTATCTGATCAAATACTTTCCCATTTTTCTGGTTATAGCACTAAGGAAAATACATTAAAAGTAACAGATAAAACAAGAGCCACAAATATGAATATGTATTTTCACAATAACCCTGGAGCACAGACTGATAGGACTGCTGAAATCAAATCCTGGTTTGCTGCTGTGAAAAGGAAAAACTAAGTTTACTAAGCTACCTCTAGTATAACAGTCCTTATTAGCCTTTACATAAACATATTATTGCATTACAAGGTGAAGTACACACTCTTCCTCAAGAGACCGTTTGCCCAATCTATTTTGTTGGTTGTTTTGTTGAAGTGAAAAGCATGGATTTGTGTTAAGAAATGTACCACCTTCTGTTTTACTTTGTGACCAAAGTATGTAATACTTACAAAACTTGGAATAGAATTACTGACAATAATAACAGGTAATACTTATTGGGGAGCTCTTGTGGCACAGTGCCTGTGGCATTTGACTGCTAATCAGAAGGCTGGCAGTTCAAATTCATTAGCCTCTCTTCGGATTGAAGACTGGGCAATCTGCTTCCGTAGAGACACTGCCTCGAAAACCCAAGGAGGGATTGCTAGGATTCACAATCAACTCGATGGCAGTGAGATTTTTTTTTTTTTCCTAATACTTATTGAGTACCCTTCCTGCATACTATGTGTGGTAGTCAGGCACTATACTGAGTGTTGTATATGGATATTGATAATATCCACTATGCATATACATAGTGGGAATGTGCTAGTCAGGGTCCATGTACTTTTTAAATATTATTTTGTGGAATTCTCACAACCATGCATTAAGTGTTAGTATTAATCCTATTTCACAGAACAGGAAACAAAGACACAGTTTACCTTTTCCCTGGTATTACTGCTAGCAGGACTTTGGGTTATGCACCCAAATTGCCTGACTCCAAAGTCTAAGAGCTTATTCTTAAAGCTATGCTACCATACTATCTATACCTAGTAAGACCACATAGGGATAATACAGGACATGAGATACAATGTTAGCTGGATCAAGAAAGGAAAAATTGTCATTATAAATTCAAGTTCTGCTCTGAGTGAGATTAATTATTTGAGCAAGGTTGAAAGCCAGGTTGGAATCAGATCTATGGCCCCTTCCATCATAACATGATGCTAAAACACTGTCACTGAAACTTCAACAGCTTTACTTAATGTTTCGAAAAGTGAAAAACTGAACTTGAGTTCACAGTTTTGTCTACGAAACAATACTGGCCAAATATTACTGATGTTTAATATTCTTTTTCATAGTTACAAGCCTGGACACAAGACAGAGAGTGAAAACAAAACATTTCATTTAATAGAAATACATATATATACATATAGTTTATAGTCTGAAACACATACTCAGTGAGATCATTCAAAATTGAAATTTAAAATTACTAAAATCCATTCACCATCCTAAGCATGACAATATTATAAAATTTTCATGAAATCACAACCAAACTAAATTGAAAGTATAAAACTTCTATGGTTGGTAGAAGCCCTAAGTGCTTATTATACTTAGATGGGTAGGAGAAGTTGCTTGCATAGAGAAAATAAGAAATATTTTTGGTAACCAATTAGTTGGCAAGAGGGAGTTGAGTTTAAAATTTGGGACCTGGGAGATTTAGACTGTAGTAATACCATGAACAGAATTAGGAAACTCATATGGAAGGGGAGGAATAATGAGTTCAGTGTCAGGCCTGTTGAACTGATGGTGTGGTATCTAGGTTCACATAGCAGACAGTAGGGAAGGAAGGTTAGAAATCCATTATTTCCATGTTTCCTTTCTGTTTTTATTAAGTATTTATTGCTGCTGCACAATTGTATTCTTTGAAAATATTTACCTTTAATAAAATGCCAATTTCTACAATACATGGCATTCCAATTAGTTATTTGGCCTCTAAGGAGATCAAGAGTCTAGTATGTTTGCCATTTCTTTATACTCCCTTTTATGTAAAAGGAGCTCTAGTAGCACAGTACCTAAGATATCTGACTCCTAACCAGAAAGCTGGTGGTTCAAACTCACCAGCCACTCCACAGAAACAAGGCTGGGCAATCTACTTCCGTAAAGATTTACCTTCTGGGAAACCCAAAGGGGGTCGCTATGAGTAGAAATCAACTTGAGGGCAGTGGGTTTGGGTTTTTTTGTTTTGTTTTGTTTTTTTATGTACTGCTATAGTTTTGTTTCCCCCCTAAGCAATGACATCACTAGGGTTAGTGTCACTCAGTTGGTAACTCATAGTGTCACCACCTCCACCCCCACCAGACCATACAAGGAAAACAAAAGCCAGTGCTTGCACCATTTGGAGACAAAACCACGTGATTCAAAGGAACATTGCAATTGGGTAATAATGGCAGCTCTGACTTGAGTGCATTGTTGTTGTTGTTGTTGGCCATCCAGTCTGACCCAACTCATAGCGACCTCTCCTTGGGTTTCTGAGAAGGTATCACTATGGAAGTAGATTGTCCAACCTTCTTTCTGAGGAGTGGCTAGTGAGTTTGAACCGCCAGCCTTCCGGTTAGCAGTCAAGTGCTTTAGACACTATTAGAAAGTTTAAAAAGTAAATTAGCATAGAGTTTTAGCCTTGTAGGTATACTGACACAAGTAAGCTGGGGTTATGAAAAATATTTTTGTTGTTATAACTACAGGAATATTTTTATTTTAAAAAATAATAAATTTCTGCTGAAACACTGTATTAAAATTTTATAGACAGTCATTTTGATGTCACTTCCTCTCATAGTGTCAACCAGTGCAGTCCAAACTATTCTCCCACATGCCCCTAGTGATGCCACTGCCCCTATCCAAAAGAACCAAATCCGCTGCCACAGAGTCAATTCCAAATCATAGCGACCCAATTCTGACTCATAGCAACCCAATAGGAAAGAGTTTCCAGGGTCGTAAATCTTTATGGAAGCAGATTGCTTCATCTGTCTCTTGTGGAGGGGCTGGTAGTTTCGAAGTACCAATCTTTTGGTTAACAGCCAAAATTCTTTAATCTGTGCACCACCTGAGCTCCTTTCTTGCACTAAAGTAAGGCTAAATAAGAACCATATGCACCAGTCCCAACTTACCTACAAATTTGATTTACAAACACACTTAGAATGGATTTCATTTGTAACCTGGAGACTGCCTATAATTGAGATCTCCAGTTTGCCCTCAATTTATAGGCATATAATAAAGCTATCATTCCTTACCCTTTATCACAGTCTTCAGAATGTGGTGTGCCAGGCACTTTAAGGGAATGCAGGTATAAACTATTAGAATATATTTACATATATAAAACCTTTTAAAATGTCTATTTAGTATGATGCATAATGAAAATAAACACATACATTGGATTTGCCCAAATTTGCCTGTGTTTAATTCTCCAGTTAAGCATAAATAACTTATACTTATGTAGAATTCATCTAAGAAACAGAAAATAGTAACTCAGATAGAGACAAATTTCCACACACTGCCCTAATTAGCCCTACCCAATACTAATCTTTTATTTCTAAGACTTTATCTTCTAAGCATCATTAAGTCTATGTTCTACCTTGTTATTCTTTTTATTACATAACTAGTAATTATTCTAATATCAAATCATGCGTGCATGTTTCTTTTTTCCCTTAGGTGGATTATAGGCTATTTAAAGATAAAGACTTTGTCTTGCAATTGTCTTCCCCTAAAATCAATAGAATGTTAATGGTGACCATTTTTCCCACCTGGAATTCCTTCTCCTTTTCCCTCAAATTGCCTGAACTCTTTCATTACTGTAGGGCCAGCTACTTAATAGAGCTTTCATGAATTCTCCAGCCCCATAACTTCCTTCTCTGAACTCTTATAGTGTTTATTGGCTCTACAACTAATTGGAGCTGAGCATCTGCCACCTGTCCTTGGCAACACTTCCCCAGCCTTAGCCAAGCACATGCTCCTTCCCAAGAGAGAGTATGCCTACATCATGAGCCCTGATAAACCTATTTGTCTTTCTTAGTACATACATATTTTAGAAAAAACGAAAAACAAACTCACTGCTGTTGAGTCAATTCCGACTCATAATGACCCCTCCTTGGGTTTCTGAGGTGGTATATGTACAGAAGCAGATTGCCCAGTCTTCCTTCTGAGACATACTTTAGAGGAATTCAAAAATATTGCCCATGATTTAGTGTGGGGTCAAAAGGCTTTAGCAGATTGAGGTGTTTTCCCAGCACCAAGTAGTCCAATCACAATAAATTGGAGTCATCTGAATTAGCTATCATTTATTTCCATCATAAGAATAGAACTACTTATGTGGGCCTAAGGCTCAGAGGACAAAAAAGCCTCAGTAGGACATTATACCAGGCATCCTGGTGGTGCAGTGGTTAAAGCACTTGGTTGCTAACCAAAAAGTCAGTGGTTCAACACCACCAGGCACTCTGTGGGAGAAAGGTATAGCAGTCTGTCCCACTGCATAGGAAATTCTATGTGGCAATTCTACTCTGTCCTGTAGAGTGGATATGAGTCACAATCAACTTGACCACAGTGGGTGGAATCTTAGACAAAATCAAAGTTAGAGGCTACTGGGAGCTCTCCAAGGTACAGAAGTACTAAAATCATTTAGTTTCCCTGAGGTAAGAGCCCTTTTTCTAAGTGTTCTTTAAGTGACACTATCTGGAGTGCTATCTTCCTTACTTCTATTATAATGCCAGACTCCTGTCTTGTTTTGAATCTTACCCAAACTCACTGCCATCAACTCGATTCCAGTCATAGCAACCTTGTAGGACAGAGTAGAACTGCCCCACAGGGTTTCTAAGGCAGTAAATCTTTACGGAAATTGACTGCCTCATCTTTCTCCCACAGAGCAGCTGGTTGGTTCAAACCACTGATCTTTTTGGTTAGTAGCCAAATGCCTTAAACACTGTGTGACTATAGGTCCTTTTGAATCGTACCAAAAAAACCCCAAACTTACTGCCATCAAGTTGATTCTGACTCATAATGACCCCTATTGGGTTTCCAAGGCAATAAATATTTACAGAAGTAGATTGCCCAGTCTTGTTTCCATGGAGTGGCTGGTGGGCTTGAACCACAGCCTTCTGGTTAGCAGTCAAATGCCTTAGGCACTGTGCTACTAGAGCCCCTTTTTGAATCCTACAGTACCTAGCAAAATGCTGTAATGCACCTCCTATCCTGACCTAATTACTACATGTTGCAACTAGCTTAGCTACACTGTAGCCACACAATTGCCCCACCAAATTTTGAACTGGTATTTTAAAATTGTACATGCCTCTTTTTCCCAACACTAATGCAAAAACAATTCGTGAATAAATTGTGTCTCTTTGTAACTGCTTAATAATGTTTGTTGATAATTGATTTCTCTTTCTGTGACTCTTGTCACATTCGTGCTAGGGCAGGTCTGAGCATGAGTGAGCACTCAGTGAATTCTTATTAACTAGCAGATCTGAAATGAAGAACCCAAACATGAGGCCTTGAAAGATGCCTGCAAAGGAACTAGCTCTCGTGTCTCACTGCATGTGTTGTCTATTTAACTGGTCCTCCAAACAAAATCTGGACAGACTTCCAGCTTGGTTTCAGGTTACTGGTATACCAAACCAAACTCACTGCTGTTGAATTGATTCTGACCCATAGTAACGCCCATTCGTTTTCCAAGGTTTTAAATCTTTATGGAAGCAGACTGCCTCGTCTTTATTCCTGGAGCAGCTGGTGGGTTTGAACTACCAAGATTTTGGTTGACAGCCAAACACCTTAATCACAACACCACCAGAGCTCCTTTTAGTGGTAGATAGTATGATCAAATGAAAGTGTAGTTAGGTGTGTAACTATCAAATTGTCTGTGTTTCTGGATGCAAAATATTTCCAGTTTCTTCTGCTTCTGTCCATTTGCAAAGAACTGTGATCTATTCAAAATAATTTTCTACAAAATATTTGCTGGAGCTTATAACAAATTTTCACAAGACATTTAAATAACTCTATGTGAATGGTTCACTTATTCTAAAAATTAGTTTTTAAATAAATTAGGCTTCAGCCCCTTAATTAATTATTTCTAGGCTAGGAGTTATTTCAGAAACTCTGGTGACATAGTGCCTAAGGCACTTGACTGCTAACCAGAAGGCTGGCAGTTCAAACTCTCCAACCGGTCCTCAGAAGGAAGATTGGGCAATCGACTTCCATAGTGATGTTGTTGTTAGATGCCATGGAGTCATTTCCAACTCATAGCGACCCCATGCACAGCAGAATAAAACACTGCCCGATCCCACGCCAGCTCCACGATCCCTGCTTTACCTGAGTCCATCATTGCAGCCACCATGTCAATCCATCTCATTGAAGGCCTCCCCCTCATTTGTCGACCCTCCACCCTACCAAGCACGACATCCTTCTCCAGGGAGTGGTCCCTTCTGACAATATGACCAAAATAGGTGAGACAAAGTCTGGCCATTCTTGCTTCCAAGGAGAATTTCAGGTGCACTTCCTCCAGGACAGATCTGTTAGTTCTTTTAGCAGTCCATGGTACTTTCAGCATTCTTCACCAGCACCACAACTCAAGAGCATCAACTCTTTTTCAGTCTTCCTTATTCATTGTCCAGCTCTCATATGAATACGAGGCAATTGGAAATATCATGGCTTGTGTCAGGCACACTTTAATCCCCAAAGAGACTTCCTTGCTCCTCAGAACTTGAAACAGTTCCTTCATGGTTGACTTTCCCAATGCTACACATAGTCTAATGTCCTGACTGCAGCTTCCATTGGCATTGATTGTAGAACCAAGCAACATGAATTCTTTGACAAACTCAATCTTCTCTCCATTTATTGTGATTCTGATCATTGGTTTAGTTGTGAGGATTTTTGTTTTCTTTATATTGAGACATAATCCATACTGCAGATTGTATTCTTCAACCTTCATCAGTAGGTGCCTCAAGTCATCCTCACTTTCAGCAAGCAAAGTTGTATCATCTGCGTAGCTCAAGTTGTTAATGATTCTTCCTCCAATCCTGATGCCACGTTTTTCTTCATATAGTCCAGCTTCTCAGATTATTTGCTCAGCATATAGATTGAATGAGTGTGGGGAAAGGATACAACCCTGATGCACTCCTTCTTTATTTTAAACTATGTAGTGTCCCCTTGTTCCGTTCAAACGACAGCCTCCTGGTCAAGGTACAGGTTCCTCATGAGTACGATCAAGTGCTTGGGAATTCCCATTCTTCTCAATGTTATCCATAATTTGTCATGATCCACACAATCAAATGCCTTTGCATAGTCAATAAAACACAAGTAAACATCTTTCTGGTATTCTTTGCCTTGAGCCAAGATCCATCTGACAACAGCTATGATATCTCTTGTTCCACATCCTCTTCTGAGTCCAGCTTGCACCTCTGGAAGTTCTCTGTCAATATACTGCTGCAAAAGTTTTTGAATTATCTTCAGTAAGATCTTACTTGCATGTGATATTAATGATATTGTTCGATAATTTCCACATTCTGTGGGATCACCTTTCTTTGGAATGGGTACAAATATGGATCTCTTCTAGTCAGTTGGCCAGGTAGCTGTCTTCCAAATCTCTTGGCATAACCAAGTGAGTGCCTCCAATGGGACATCCATTTGTTGAAATATCTCAATGGTTATTCCATCAATTCCTGGAGCCTTGTTCTTTGCCAATTCTTTCATTGCAGCTTTCACTTCCTCCTTCAGTACCATTGGTTGTAGATCAGATGCCACTTGCTGAAATGGATGAAGATCAACCAGTTCTTTTTGGTACAGTGAGTGTGTATTCCTGTCATCTTCTCTTGATGTTTCCTGCATCATTCAATATTTTGTCCATAGAATCTCTCAATATTGCAACTCGAGGCTTAAATTTTTTCTTCAATTCTCTCAGCTTGAAAAATGCCAAGCGTGTTCTTCCCTTTTAGTTTTCAAACTCCAGGTCTTTGCACATTCCATTATAGTAATTGGTTTTGTCTGCTCGAGCTACTCTTTGAAATCTTCTGTTCAGCTCTTTTATCTTGTCCTTTTTTTCCCTTGGCTTTAGCTACTCTCCACTCAAGGGCAAGTTTCAGTCTCTTCTGTCATCCATTTTGGTCTTCTCTTCTTTTCTCGTCTTTTTAGTGATCTCTTGCCTTCTTCATTGTTCTTGATATCCTCCCACAATTCTTCTGGTTTTCAGTCATTGGTGTTCAATGCATCAAATCTATTCTTTAGATGATACCTAAATTCAGGAGGGCTATATTCAAGATCATATCCGTAGTGATACCACCTTGGAAACCCAAGGAGGTGCCGCTAGGATTGGGATCCAACTCAATGGCAGTGAGTAGAATTAGTGAGTTGTTATTTCAATATTATCAAAATAAAGTGTGCAGTAGATTCCTAGCCCCAGCGCCACTGGAAGTTTTCATCAGTAGTAACCAGGCTATCAAAACTGTATGCCATCATTTCAGGTTATATTTAAATGTGAAAATAATAAGAATTCTGCCATTAATTCCAGAGTAATTACTTCAAAATGCATCAAGAAATTTAGAAGTAGTGTTTTAGATTTAATAGGCAGTTTTATCATTATAAATTATGAAATGATGCTAATTGTTAATATCCAATATGTATTTTATTTTTCAGATTACAGTCTATATCACAAAACCTTGTAATTATTGTGATATATATTTGTGTCACATCTTTGCATACAGTTTGATCCTCAATTAGTATTGGTTGAATAATTGTATAGCCTAAGTATATTCTACTAATTTAAGATAGTATTCCATTGATAATTTTAGGAAATGGTGTTATTTTAAGTCTGATCATGCTAAATCCAAAGCGTACTTTCCCATTGAATTATTTGGAGAACCATCTACCATAAGTTTTTGATGAAAACTACAAACAGTTGCTAGGTTCTCAGATATTTTTGATAAGGGATACTAAAATATTAACCTCATATTGGAAATATGATATTCCTATTTGCATATACACGAGCAAAGAACAGAATTCAAATACTTAATATTAGTTCCTATTCAATCAGAATCTACTCTATTATAAAAGTCAAAACCAAATACCTACCCCTCAAGTGGAAATGTTTGTCTTACAGAAACAACTACATAGATCCTATAACAAGAGTAATAGTAAAAGAAGAAACAACTTTCACCTCTAAGAGTCTACAGAAAAGAAAGTCAGTTACTCAGGTACCAAGTGCTTTTAAAATATAACTGGAATAATGGTGCCAGTTAACTCTGATTTTCACATGAAACTATGTAATTGGTGAAATGTAAATTGCACTTAGAAAGTACACTTGAATAGAATTGTCTTTAAAATCTCATTAAAACTGGGTTATCTCCATTGAATATGTCTGCAACTCACAAGTAGTTATAGTCAGCTGATAATCACTAGTTGCTCTCTTGAGTTTGTAACTCAAAAAATGCAAATAAGGATTTTACTAGAAATGAATGATGTATTTTATTCTAAAATTTCCTAAAGAATTTTCTGGCTTTTAAAGTCACAATTGAAACTTTAAAAACAAGAAAATCTACAGAAATATGGGAAACATTTTGCTGAGTACATCCACAATACTGAATACATTTGAACACAGTAATGACTTAGTGACAGAACATGATTCTACCTGCCATTTCTGATCATAGAAATATCAGTTGTCCCTCACAACTACTGAAGACATGTAGAACAAATTGAAGCATCATTAATTTAGAAAGATGCTAATTACTATCCTGACCATGTTGTTGTTGTTGTTGTTTGCCATCGAGTCAGCCCCGACTCATAACGACCCCTCCTTGGGTTTCTGAGGCAGTATCACTACGGAAGTAGGATTGCCCAACCTTCCTTCCGAGGAGTGGCTGGTGGGTTTGAGCCGCCAGCCTTCTGGTGAGCAGTCAAGTGCCTTAGGTACTATGCTACCAGAGCTCCTATCCTGACCATAGGAACCATATATTATATTTGACCCTTTATCTAAGTGTAGGCTCTCTTTGAACTTTAATTTCAAACACATCAATATTGAGCAAAATGTCGACAAAGCCTAGTGGGTATGATTCTCTTCCCTCAAACTTAGTTTATTGATTCATTAATGGGTATATAAATTGATATATTAATTTAATAAATGTTCACTGGAGGCCTTTTGGGGAGCTCTGGTAGTGTAGTGTCTAAGGCACCTAAGTGCTAACCAGAAGGCTGGCAGTTCAAACCTACCAGCCACTCCTTGAAAGGAAGGTTGGGCATTCTACTTCTATAGAGATACTGCCTCGGAAACCCAAGGAGGAGTCACTATGAGTCCAATAGACTCCATGGCAGTGAGTTTGGAGTTTGATTCTTGAAGGCCTTTTATATGACCAGCAAAATGAGAGATGCTGATTATACAAAAACAATAAATGCCCTGCTCTTAAATTTTTGCACTCCAATTGAACAGATTAATAAAGGATTACAAGTATATAAACCCATAAAGGACAAAGAAGTGTTTGTATGGGCAAATTCAAATTCAGAGAATGACCTCCAGCCTTCTTACTCTAACCCAATTCTACCTACTCTAGTCTAGTTCTGCCCCACCCCATCCTATCCCCACCTTCAGCTGCCTTTCTTTGCAAGAATACTCAAAGAGCCCACACTTTCTCCTTCAGTAGCCACCCTACCTATTCTACCCCTTGGAAAAAAACCTCATCCCCAAAAACCTCTCCCCAGTTAAGTCTAGCTTGGGGTTGAAAGCAAGTTATATTGTTTAACTCCTTATCCCCTATTGATGACCAAAAGATAAGCATTGAAGTCCTTTTGTTGTGTTTACCAACAGAAGACTGAAGATAAAAATATGAAATATAGAGAGCTCAGGGATTCTACCAAGTTATTGATTATTCCATCTCTCCTTATGATATCCCATGTTTCTTATCTTGTATTACATCTCTGAGCCAAGACATTTCATCATCTTTCATTCTTTTTAGATGCTTGTTGTAATTTTCCTCTCTCTGACTAGATTATACTTAATATCATGGTTCACAGTTGTAACTTACTAATTATTTGAGTAATTTATTCTCTAATATCTATATTCTCCCTTGCACTGAAGGAGGTTACATTGAAAAGGGCACAAAAGTGAAAGTGTGACAGCAAAACAATTGTATCTATCAATCCAGGCAGCAAGAAGGGAGTGTGTGCAAAATCTGAAAAGAAATACCAGGTACCCAGTAGGCACTACATACATATTTATTAAATAAGTAAGTAAGTGAATGAATGAACCTTATATTCTTCTGTTATTTTAGATTTCCTCAATCTTTGAAACAGAATTATTCAGTCTCTTTCTGCCCTTCCCTAAAATAATCACAACAATAATGATAGTTATAGAGTGATAACTCTGTGTCAGGCATTATTCTAAGTGCTTTCACCTTTTCATGACACATGGGACATATATCACCCACCAACATTTTCAGGCTCTCGGATTTCTTGGGAAGCTGCTATCCCAGTTGTAGTACATGCCTCTTGGGGATCTGTATAATGGCATGAATCTGAAGAAACAGGTCTCCCCCAGCAATCCTACCACCAGAGTCTATTTTGAATATCTGTGTTCCTTATAATTGTATCAAAATCCACATTACCTCAAAAAAAAAAAAAAAATTTCCCCTTGATTTCAGCATGCTTTCCATTACTGAAAACACATGGTATAAACAAAAATTTAAAGAAGAAAATAATTGGCCATGAAAGGATTAACTCTATTAACTCACTTAATTTTCACAACAGTACTATGAGGTTGCTGTTATTGTTGCTAGGTGCTGTCGAGTCAGCCCTGACTCAAAGAGACCCCTAGGTACAACAGAATGAAATACTGCCCAATCCTGTGCCATCCCCACAATTCTTGCTATACTTGAGCCCACCATTGCAGCCACTGTGTCAGTTCTGCTCCCACCTCATCTCATTGTGGGTCTCCCCCTATTTCACCGATCCTCTACTTTACCACCATGATATCCTCCTCCAGGGACCAATCCCTTCTGACAACATGATCAAAGTAGATGAGATGAAGTCTGGCCATTCTTTCTTCCAAGGATCATTCTAGCTGCACTTCTTCTAAGAAAGATGTGTTTGTTCTCCTGGTAGTCCATTGTATTTTCACTATTCTTCACCAACACCACAATTCAAAGGTATCCACTCTTCTTCCGTCTACCTTAATCATTGTCTAACTTTCACATGCATATAAGGCAATTGAAAATACCATGGCTTGTGTTAGATGCACCCTAGTCTTCAAAGTGACATCTTTGCTCTTTTAACACTTTAAAGGAGTCTTTTGCAGTAGATTTTTCTGGTGGAATATGACGTCTAATTTCTTGACTGCTATTTCCATGAATGTTGATTGTGAAGCCAAGTAAAATGAAATTCTTGCCAACTTCAATCTCTTCTGCATTTATTGTGATGTTCCTTTTTGGTCCATTTGTGAGGATTTTTGTTTTCTTTATGTTTAAGTGTAATCCATACTAAAGGCTATAGTCATTGATCTCCATCAGTAAATGCTTTAAGACACACTCACTTTCTGCAAACAAAAATTATGTCATCTGCATATTGCAGGTTGTTAAAGAGTCTTCCTCTAATTCTGATGCCATGTTCTTCTTCATATAGTTTAGCTTCTTGAATTTTTTGCTCAGCATACAGACTAAATAAGTATAGTGAAAGAATACAACCCTGGCACACACCCTTCCTGCTTTTAAATCAAGCAATATCCACTTGTTCTGTTTGAATGACAGTCTCTTTGTCTATGTACATGTTTCACATGAGTACAATGAAGTGTTCTGGAATTCCCAGTCTTTGCAACGTTATCCATAATTTGTTATGACCCACACAGGTGAATGCATTTACAGCCAATAAAACACAGGTAAACATCTTTCTGATATTATTTGCTTTCAGCCAAGTTCCATTTGACATCAGCAATGATATCCCTTGTTCCATGTCCTCTTTGGAATGCAGCTTGAATTTCTGGCAGTTCCCTGACAAAATATTGCTGCAACTGTTTTTGAATTATCTTCAGCAAAGTTTTACTTGTGTGTAATATTAATGATATTGTTTGATAATTTCCACATTCTGTTGAATCACCTTTCTTTGGAATGGGAACAAATGTGGATCTCTTCCAGTTGGCCAAGTAGCTGTCTTCCTAATTTCTTGACATAAACAAGTAAGGGTCTCCAGTGTTGCATCTGTTTGTTGAAATATCTCAGTGGATATTCCCACAGTTCCTGGAGGCTTATTTTTCACAAATTCTTTCAGTGCATCTTGGACTTCTTGCTTCAATACCATTGGTTCTTGGTCATATGCTGCCTCCTGAAATGGTTGAACAGCAACCAATTCTTTTGGTACAGTGACTCTATGTATTCCTTCCATCATCTTTTGATGACTCCTGCATCATTCAATATCATAGCCATAGAATTCTTCAATATTGCAATTCAAGGCTTGAAATTTTTCTTCAATTCTTCCAGCCTGAGAAATGGTAAGTGTGTTCTTCCCTTTTTATTTTCTGGCTCCAGGTCTTTTCACATAGCTACAATGAATTCCTCACTTTAGAGATGAACACATTCACACCCAAAGGGGTTAAGTAACCTACCCAAAGTCATATAGCCAATAATTGGAGAAGTTCTATCACACTCCCCACCCAGCAACCACACCCCATAAGCTCCTTGACATAAGCTCATTTTGTTTTACTTATCTCAATCTTCTCAGTGTCTAGCTCTATAACAGAATACAGAAAGTTCTCAAGTAGTTTTTGAGGAATGAACAGATAAAGGCTTTGATGATAAATGACAGTATGAACCAACCATGCAATGCGAAAACAATTCCTTACACACTTGCCAACTGTAGGTCTCCAAGGTTGAGAGGAACTCTCAACTATTCTCTCTATGGCAGGTGTGGTAGTTAAGGTTGTGTGTCAACTTGGCTGGGCCATGGTTTTGAGTGGTTGGGCAGCTGGATGTAGTTATTACCCATGATGAGTTGGTAATCACCTCCTAGTGGAATCTGCTGTGAGCAGCTAAGTAGCTGCCTTCTGGGTGTAGCCTACTTCCAGTATATAAGGAGAAGCTTTCAGAAAGATCTCTAGTTTTTGGCATACCTTGATCCTGCATTTGACCAAGTCTTCCTCTCAGTGCTGCTTGGAAGTGAGAATGTCTTACTTTGGTCATGTTGTCAGAAGGAACCATTCCCTGGAGAAGGATATCATGCTTGGTAAAGTGGAGGGTCAATGAAAAAGGGGAAGGCCCTCTACAAGATGGATCAACACAGTGGCTGCAATGATGGGCTCAGATATAGCAAGGATTGTGAGGATGACACAGGACCAGGCAGTGTTTCATTCTGTTGTGCATAAGGTCACTGTGAGTCAGAGACAACTCAACCACACCACCTAACAACAACAACATCATCTCAGTGGCCTGTCATGTTGCCTGTCAATCTTGGGATTGTTCCTGGACTTAACCAGTCTCCTGCCATGTTGTCTGCTAATATCGGTACTGTGCCACTTTACCTGCTAACCTTGGGTTTATCATCCTCAGCATCCAGCAGCTGCCTGAGTTAAGAGCTCCCTCCAGCTCCAGTGGGCCAGGAGCAAGAGGCAAAGCTGAAGCCCAAGGTCAAAGGGCCTTCACCCAGCCCCTAGTGTTGGTACTGTAAGAGAATAAATCCTTGTTTGTTAAAGCCATCAATTTGTGGTATGTCTATTATAGCAGCACTAACGAACCAAGATAGCAGGGTAAGGTCTATCCAATCCCTTTCTCTCTTTTCCTCCTGAGGAAGAAATATTAATTTGCTCTCTATTATAGTGTATCATATCATTGTTATCCTCATTAATTACTCATTAGGCACATTAGACTTATTTTTATTTCTTGGACATGTCAAGATAATTCCCACCTTAAGATGTTTGTACTAGTAAATTTCTGTTACCTTCCTAGAAAAGATGGTTTTTCTCCAAATGTTCTCATGGTGGGAATCTTCTAGGCAGTCAGGACTCATTTAATCATGTCTTCCTCAATGATGTTTCCCTCACCATGACAACAGAATATACAATTGCCTTGGGTTGAAGCCATAGGCTCCATGTGCTCCACCTGTTTAGCAGAAAGCAAAGCTTTGGAATTCCCAGTTTTTATAAAGTGGTAATTTATTTTCTATTTATGTTGTCTCATGAGTATTTTTTCCCTAAGGAACTCAGAAGTAGGAGGAATGGCTGGTCCAAGACAGGCTGTAGGAATTCCTGTAATCCTTGACAATTATACAGTCTAAGACCACCCCAATTCCTATGATGGTTTATTTATTTGCCTCTTGACTGAAAAGGGAAAATGAAGGTCTGAATGGGCAAAGTCATTGTGATAAAAAGTGAGAAAGGACAGTTTTAAAGCCAAACATAAAATGAAAGGCATCATTCTATTGCTAAGCTTAACTGCTTTCATGCAAAAGTCAGATCTCTTTAAAAAAAAAAAAATCTATCACATAATTAGACCCCTAGGGAGTCACCAACCCAATTATCATTGTCAAGCCTTCAAATGGCATAAATAAATAAAAGCGAGTCCCCTAATTCTCAGGACCTAGAATAGTATCCTTATTCACTCTATTTTCTGTGCCAGCCTTTCTCAACCTCAGTACTCCTGACATGTAGGGGGCTGTAATGTGTATTGCAGGGTGTCCAGCAGCATCCTTGGCCTCTAGTCTACTTAGATACCAAGAGAAAGTATTCCCCCATGTGACAACCCCAAATGCCTCACATATTGCCAAATGTCTCCAGGGATACAAAACCATTCCCAGTTAAGAGTCTAGAAATTATTTCCTTTAACTTCATTAGGGTTAGAAGGAAAGTATGAGTGTAACTCCAGGTTTGTAGCTAGGTGATCTGAGTCCCACTTAAACCCATATTAGTGAAGAGAAATTATTAAAATGAAGACTGTTCTCAAGATTTGAAAATTTAAAGTCCAAAGCATCATCCTAAGAGTAGCAGGGCCTTAAATATGGGCTATCTTTGAATACTGGGACCCACTGGCATTCTTAAATGAAGAACAACTTTTCCACTGGCTACCATTGTGATTCATTTTAGTTCCGCCTATTTCAAATTTTGCAGATTCGGTTATTATTTCACTTACAATTAAATAAACACACAAACACACAAATAAACACTGAGTGTCAATGATGTGTCCAGAGTGATGCCATGGGGAGTTACAAAGAATGTGCCACTCAATTCTAGGAAAGCGATAATTGATCTTTGGAAATTTTAGTGGAGCACAATTAATTATAGCAGAGTTTAGTGGTACAGATGATGGATACTGGAGCCTGACCACTAAGGTTTGATTCAGGCTCTATCTCTTGTGTTATTTGTGGTCTTGGGCAAATTTCTTAGAGCCTTTTGCCTCAGTTTCCTCACCCTTAAAATGGAGGTACTAGTAGTATGTTACTCATAAACTTATGAGGATTAACTGAATTAATAGCTGTAAAGTTCTTAGAGCTTTGCCTGGAACGTAGTAAGGGCTACACAAGTATTTGCTAGATAAATCCACAACATGTACCGAGTACCTAACTAAATAGAAAAGACCTTCCTAGAAGCTGTGTCCATTTATTCAAACTGTGCACTAGAACCTACTTTGTAATACGGTGAAAAGGGACTCATTATTTGGCCATTTCAAGAAAATGCTCAATTCCTTGAAAATATTCCTTCTATCAGTGATGACTGAGAACCAATTTTTTAATGAAGAGGAAGAATGGCAACTTCTAAGTTTACTTGTACCAAACTCACAGTGTAGTTACTTCTCTTGCCCCTAGCAGCTTCCAACTCCACAGAAAGAAGTGAGAGGTGAGCCTGTTGTCATAGTGTGCACACTACAATTATGATCAGTAAGAAATGCACCATTAAAATCAAATGTTATTCCTAGGTTTAAGGGGGGGGGGAGCAAAACGTAAAGTTGAAAAAAAAAAAAACTATCTGCTCTATCAAAGCAGAGTCATGATTAGAATTATAATGATGCTCTCTGAGCAGGTGCCTGAGCTGCATTACAAATGTGAGATCCTTTGTGAGGACCAGACAGCAACATTAAATGCCTAGAGAAATGAGAAAATGTTAAAAATGAAAATCCCAGCCCAAATACAATGATTATACCTAATGTAAAGAGCTCTGGTGGCTTAGTGCCTAACGCATTTGACTGCTAACCAGAAGTCTGGTGGTTCAAATTGAGCAGCTACTCCTCGGAAGGAAGAGTGGAGAATCTACTTCTGTAAAGATACCACCTCCGAAACCCGAGGAGGGGTCGCTATGAGTCAGAAATGACTTGACAGCAGTGTGTTTGGTTTGGTTTTTATGCAACCAAAAAAACAAAAACAAAAACAGAAAATAATTAAATCCCTTAATATTGATATTTGCAGATAAAATTTCCTTTATTTTTTGGTAGTAAATTTTACTATTTTACTTATGACACTTTTAATTTATCTATTCACATTTATCTCTCCCATTCAACTTGAGGGTGGAGAACTTCCCAATTAATCTTAAATACTTAAAACCTGTTAGGTGCCATCGAGTCGTTTCCGACTCATAGTGACCCCATGCACAGCAGAACAAAACACTGCCCAATCCTGCATCAGCTCCATGATCCCTGCTATACTTGAGCCCATCATCGCAGTCACTGTGTCAATCCATCTCATTGAAGGCCTTCCCCTCTTTTGTCGACCCTCCACCCTACCAAGCA
>NW_006921603.1:18450927-18508082 GCF_000298275.1 Orycteropus afer afer | reverse complement strand
TATATATATATATATATACACACACACACACATATATATATATACACACATACACATACATTTATATATACACACACACACCGGATGATGATAAGAGTTATGCAAAACATAAAAAACAGGGATAGGAATGATTGGAAGGCTGGGTTGGGGAGTATTATTTTATATAGATTTTTAGAAAAGACTTCTCTGATTAGGTGACATTTAAGCAATGTGAAAATGTTGACACCAAGAAAAGACAGAGATTGATGAGGGGTGCTACTTAGACTGTGTGAGTACCAGCAAGTAGACCAGTGTAGCCAGCATTGTGTGAGGAGAGGAGTGATAGGAAAGGAGTCAGAGAAGTAGCAGGTGGAGACTCAAAGGGCCTTGTAGGTGCAGCGTATGTATGTTGAGCCATGCTATGAGTAAGATAAATGCTATTGGGAGATTGTGAATAGAGGAGTTGCACAATTGCTCAGACATGTGGCAGCTGTGTGGAGAATACACTGTAAGTAGCAAAGAGTGAAAACAAGATCAGTTAAGAGGTTAATTTAATAATCTAGATACAAGTTAATGGTGACTTGAATCAAAATGATGGCAATGGTGGTGATGAGAAGTAGTTAGATTCTGGATATTCTGGATACATTTTGAAAGTACAGCTGATAGTATTTGCTGATGCATTTGAAATATAGAATATCAGAGAAAAGTAGGAGTCAAGGAACACTCTAAGATTCCTGGCCAGGGCAATTAGAAAAATGGAGTGGCATTTTGTGAGATGGATAAGACTGGGAACAATTTGCATGGAGGGTGAGGGGGATCATTAATTCAGTTTTGGATGTGCTAGGCTTTAACTGTCAAGAAGATTGTTGAATAGGTATGTGGGTCTGGAGTTCATAGGAGAGGTCTGAGCTAGAGATACAGATTTGGGAATCATTACCATACAGATGTTATTTAAAATCATGAGTCTATGGGACATATTAGGCACTCTGGTAGTGTAGTGCCTAAGGCACTTGACTGCTAACCAGAAGTCTGGTGGTTCAAACACACCAGCCACTCCTCAGAGGGAAGGTTGGCAATCTATCTCCATAGTGATACTGCCTCAGAAACCCAGGGAGGGTCGCTATAAGTCAGGTCCGACTCAATGGCACATAACAACAACAACATGGGACATACTTGATCTAGGGCTAGGGAGTGAGTATAGACAAAAAAGACCACACATTCATATTCCTCTGGGAGCATTCTGATGTTTCGAGTTTGGGAAAATCTGAAAGAAGACGCTAAGGAGGCTGAGACAGAATGGCTTCTGAGGAAGGATAGAGATTAGTGTCTGGAAAGTCATGTGAAAGGAGTGTCTCAAGAAAGAGGTAGTACTGTTTGGCAGTTCCTCAAAATGTTAAACTCAAAACTACCATCTGACGCATTCTCAGGTCTAGGTATATACACAGAACTGAAAGCAGGAACACAAACAGAAACTTGTACACCAATGTTCATTGCACCACTATTCACAATGACCAAAAGTGAGAAACAACATGAATCAACAGATGAATGGATAAACAAAATGTGATATATACATACAATGGAATATCACTTAGCCATAAAGAGAAATAAAGTCTTGATATATGTTAAGGCATGAATGAACCTTGAAATACTATGCTAAGTGAAATAAGTCAGTCACAAAAGGAAAATTATTGTATGATCCCATTATATAAAATAGGAAAAACTTATCAGCTGTTACCAGGGCTGGAAGGAGAAAGAAGAGAGAAGCTCTTTCATAGGGAGAAATATGTTTTTGTTGATGGTGATGATAGAATAATTAGGAAAAGGATCGTGGTAGTGGTTGCACAACATGGTAAACATAATGTGAGACAAACATAATCAATGTCAGTGAATCATACATGTAAAAATTGTTGAATTGGCAAATGTTTATATATACATATACATGGATCTCTGGTGGCATAGCACCTAAGGCATTTGACTGCTATCTAGAAGGTTGGTGGTTCAAATCCACCAGCCACTCTGTGGAAGGAAGACTGGGTAATCTACTTCTGTAAAGATTTACCACCTCAGAAACCCAAAGAGGGCTGCTATGAGTTGGAATCAACTTGATGGCTCCTGTAGCATAGTGCCTAAGGCATTTGACTGCTAACCAGAAGGCTTGCGGCTCAAACCCACCAGCCACTCCTCGGAAGGAAGATGGGGAAATCTACTTCGATAGTGATACTGCCTCAGAAACCCAAGGAGGAGTCGCTATGAGTCGGGTCTGACTTGATGGCACATAACAAAAACAAAAACATATATATACATACGTGTGTATATATATGTACGTACATACATACATATTCTGGTGGCACAGTGCCAAAGGCATTTGACTGCTAACCAGAAGTTTGGTGTTTCAAACCCACCAGCTGCTCCACAAAAGGAAGATGGGGCAATCTACTTCCATGAAGATTTATTGCCTTGGAAACCCAATGGGAGTTACTATGAGTCAGAATCTACTGATAGCAGTGGATTTTTTTGGTTTTATATATATATATATATAAGTTTAACCTTTTGAGGAACTTCCAAACAGTACTGCCTCTTTCTTGAGACACTCCTTTCACTTGACTTTCCAGACACTGTATATACACACATACATATACATATATGCACACCAAACCAAAAAAAAAAAAAAAACAACACTGATGTCAAGTCAATCTAGACTCATAACAACCCCTCCTTGGGTTTCTGAGGCAGGATCTTTGGGGTAATAGATTGCCCAGTCTTCCTTCTGAGGAGTGGCTCAGAAGGAGGTAGTGGTTTGAACCCCCAGCGTTCTGGTTAGCAGTCTAATGCCTTAGGCACATACCACCTGGGAAACCCAAGGAGGGGTCACTATGAGTTGGATCCAACTCAATGGCAGTGAGTTTGGTTTGTGTGTGTGTGTTTGTGTGTGTGTATCATATAAAAAACAAACAAAAAAAAAAGAGCGAGGGAGTAATCAACGATATTAAATGCTGCTGATGAACTGAGTTAGATGAAGGTGGAGAATTGATCATTGGATCTGTCACATGGATGTCATTTATAACCTCAGCAAGAATACTCTTAGTTGAGTGATGAGGGGAAAACTTTATTAAAAGGTTTCACAAGAGGATTGGGGGAGAAAATATGTTGACAAAGTATAGGTAATTATTTTGGGGAGTTCTAGCATATAGGGGAGCAGAAATAGAGTAACAGATGGAGGAGAGCATGAGGTCAAAAGAGCTTTCTAAAGAAGGTGATAGCATGTTTGTACAGGGATATAAACAATCTGATAGTGGTAGGAATTACTGATAATGCAGGAGACAGACAGCACAAGTTCAGGAGTAAAGTTCTTGTAGGTGAAAGGGGATAAAATACAATGCACAGTGGAGCTGATGGCCTTAACAGGTGCCCAGCGAGTTGATCTATAGAAGCAGAAGGGAAGGCAGGAAACACGGGCACAGAGCTGGCAGGTGGTAAATGTCAATAAAAGAAAGGCTTGTGAATGAATATAACTACATTCCTGGGACATTTAGCCTATCATCTATATATCATGCCTCCAGGGGATTGGAAAAGACTCTCTAATCCTTCAAAATACTTCCCCTTGCCTCTGCTCTCTAATGTGACAAATTATATGAGTAGATATTAATTCTTCTAGTTTAATGCTTATTTCCCTAAAATGGAAAAAACACATTAAACCCCATGAGTCACTTATGCTTAACTGTGAGTGAATTTGTCAGGTCTTCATTGTGAGAAGGCTTTTAGTAGAGAGATGTGAGAGTAAGCTAACCCTGAATGTTTTCCCATAGGGGATAGGAATTGGGGTTGCAAAGGAGTGGCATGGATAGCACAAAGGAATACCACTGAATCTGTGGACCTTGCCAACACATGAAAGGTGTAACTCCAAATCAGAAGACATGGGAGAAGTCTTGGGTGTACAACTAGGCAGCTTGCTTACCCAGCATCTGTCAGATGACCTCTCTGAGTCTTTGTTTCCTCATTCATAAATGATGATAAGAACTAAAGGATATAAGAAGCATGCAACATAATTGTTCTATTATCATTCTATTTCTTATGAGAAGATGGTCTTTCTCACAATGCTATTTCTTTCTTCTCCCATTGCGAGCATGTTTTCTGCCTGGTCCCAGAAGCAGGCTACCTATATCTGGGTTCTTGCTAGTATACTGGATTCCTAACTATATATATATATATATATATATATATACCATCAAATTGATTCTGACTTATAGCAACCTCTATTGAGTTTCCAACCCTATAAATCTTTATGGAAATAGATTGGTTCATCTTCTTCCCATGGAGCAGCTGGTGGGTTTGAACTGCCAACCTGGTTAGCAGCCAAATGCCTTACTCAAGTATTGATCACTAGTCATTAATTGTGCAAGAAAATAAATCACCATAATAGGGGCAGATCCAAGACTCCATCATTTGGATGAAGAATTAGGACCATTGTTTTGCACACCTTTAGTTTTGTAGGCAGATTGATACCACAGTTTAGCAATGGGAGAGCCATTATATTTTATACTTTTACATTTGTATTTATGCAAATAAATTCAGTTCACATGCCAAACAACTATACAGTCTCATATCCTATATTATATAGTTCCTCGGTGGCAAGGCCCATATTGCTTGTGTCATTCACCAATAAATACTGATTGACAGGAATCAATAAAAATTGAAAATGCAAGCCACACATTAGTGTTAGTTCACTAAGCAATATCCATCTGGTTTTCAGCCACTGAAAAAGGACTAGGATACACAAATGCAGCAATGCTCTAAGAAACACTAAGCACAGACATCTAAACTTTCAGAATATTGTTTGGCAAAAGCACTTTTAGGGTTCACATAAAATATAAACTTCATTAAAACATTTTTAAATTTAGCAATTTTTTTAATACGCTAGATACAAAATTATTTAGAAGACTTTTTTCTCCCTTCTTAATAACTTTGTCATGTTGCTTTGTAGAAAATTAAAACATTCTATAACCATTGCAGTCAATATTCATACCGTAATGCATACTATAAAGTTGATAGAGCAGGTAATTATTAATTCCATTTGACAAAAAAAGCTACCAGAGCCAAATGTATGCATGTGTGCTCACTGTGCATCTGGCATCTGGCTGGCATTAAAACTCAAATTCCTTGAATCCTAAGCAAGTTGTGTGTTTATGAAGATAGCTCCTACATAATATTAAACTCTGAAAATATTTATTAAAATGAAGTAGTTGCTTAATTTAATCTGCAATTGCCAGACGGGTTCCTAAAAATTTTATCTTTAGTAATTTAGACCAAACCAGAGGCTTAACATGATCCTTAGGAAGTCCAAATGTATTTTATTATGTTTTCACTGTCTCACAGTTTTTATTTGAATAGCCATTTTACAGTGTGATAACAATTCATGTAAACATAACACCTTGCCTTAAAGATATAACCTTTTACTGCCTTTAAATTGCTAGGAGAAAAAGCAACTGGATCAATGATAACGTGAGAAGGAAGTGTTTGACAAAAGAGAAGCAGTAACCTTTACTTCTGTTTTCATCCCTAAATTATTCTCAGATACAACCAAGAAATAAAGTGCAATTTGATTTAAATGTTGTAAAGTCATTTGAATAAAGGTTAAATACAACTTTCTCTGCACTGCATATTGTGTACATGAGCTTTCTATTTATTTCTCTGCAGGAAGCATGAAAATGATCTAAAGTCTCCAGGAGGTTGATAAGATCCAGAGAACCATTTAGTCTACTCTCCCTCTCTTCTGTCTCCATACACACTTAAGTGTTCTCGTAAAGCCGACTTTTTAAAAGACACACAGAGCAACAATTGAAGTATTTTATAATATTTTTAAGTAGGATGCTCTTTTATACAACCCAAATGTACCTGCAACATCTAAGCCAGTCACTTCGCTTTGTATTCATTTGTAATAGTTTACCATTACTTTCTGTTGGTACCTTACCTTTCTTCTTCCAGCAAATAGGTCCCAATTTTTGTGTTTTTCAACCATAACTAAAATATGTAAATAGCGTCTATAAATAGCTAATTGAGGCTCCAAAAGGTTAAATGACTACCTCTCCCCAACTGAAAAACAAAAACAAAATATAACAAAAACTGGAAAAACAAAAACAAAAACAAAAAAAACACCAACAGCCACAAAAGTTTTTAACTGTTGGCACCAGGATGTGTGTACATCCTTTGACTCAAGACCCTAAGCTCTTTACCCATTGCCACTCACAAATATTTTTTTTTATATGTATATAAACATGTCACTAGAAAGTTAGATCTTATTAACTGGAGAAAACAACTTTAGAGATATTCTAGTACTTTGAAAAAAAATAATTTGTTATGGCTTTAAGATAAAGTATTATTCTATGAAATTATGTAATATCTAAGTGGTCTAAAAATCATTTATTTAAGACACACAACAGTTGCCCAACAAAAATTTATTTAATAAAACCATGTTGTATGCTGAAATCCACATGATGGCAGTGGGTTAGGTTTAGGTTTTATGTAAAATATCTAATTTATATTATGTTGTTGTTGTTTGTTGTTGTTGTTGTTATGTGCCGTCGAGTCAGACCCGACTCATAGCGACCCCTCCTTGGGTTTCCGAGGCAGTATCACTACGGAAGTAGATTGCCCCATCTTCCTTCTGAGGAGTGGCTGGTGGGTTTGAACCGCCAGCCTTCTGGTTAGCAGTCAAGAGCCTTAGCCACTATGCGACCAGAGCTCCTTATATTATATTATATTATATTATATTATATTATATTATATTGTACAGTATATACAACATACATTTTTTAATGAATTTATAAGCTCTGGATATCTTAGTGAATGAATGTCTGTTGATCAGCTCCTGTTATTTGCTAGGGGTTATCCTAAACCCTGAACACATACTACTTCATTCAGTCTCCTTAATTGCCTAAAGAGAGAAAAGCAGCATTGTTCTAATTTTTCAGATGCAGAAAGAGGATCTAAGATAGGTTAACTAGTTACCCCAAAACCTGCGGCTGATACAAGGTAAAGCTGGTATTTAAATACTGTCTTCTTTCTACTGTACTACCTTGCCTCCTCAAATCCTTCTGTAGTTTTGGTAAATATGAGCATGTTAGAGACACAAACTCTGCTTTCTGAATGAGCTCATTCCTAGCTGAGAGGACTAATAGGTAAGGACAACGATCACAGTTATTATCCCCCTGAAGTTAAATCTTGTATCTGAATTTCAACAGTAAAATCTCAAGAGGATGTCTTGGCCAGTTAAACTACTAGATAAAACATTTGGATACCATAGTTCATTTGTGCTATCTTCCTGGTCCCTCTTCAGGAGATCTAAATAGTCCTGATGGTGAGATCAAAGCTTCTTGTCTAAACTACTGAGGTAGTCATGGCATTAACAAGCCAAAGAAGCACTCTCAGATCCCCTCAGTTGTAATAACCTGAGATTATTAATTTTGTGGAGGAAGATAAAGGAGTAGGGTGGCAAGGATATGTTTTGAGATAAATGAGTCCTTCATGACATTGGAGTTCTTCCAAGGTATTTCGTCACTGAATTCTATATTGGATTTCCATATGTGGCATCCAGAAATAGACAGGCATCTTCTTGTTTTTCTCCACCCTTGTTGCTTTCAAACTTATTGGTAGATATAATCACTTCAAAGTGGTTCTCTTCCTATGTTTTTCACACATGGATGATAATGAATGGCTTTTCAAAATCTATTAGTTAAAGAAGCAAAGTGAGGCTATAATGTTTCTTATTGGGGATATAAGCTAGTCACACTGGGTCTTCTGATAATTAGTGCATTTCAGTACTGTATAGTTTATCTTGGCTCATTAGAATGTGATCATTAGGATGATAGGGCAGGAATGGCATTTATTATTTCTTTATAAACCCATGTGCATCTTGACACTTGCAGATTGGCACATTCTATAAACAGCAATGCTTTTCAAATAATTAAAAGTGATTTCTGCTTTGCCATTTCTGACAATAATGTGCATGTTTCTGTATCGTTGAGAATTAGTGAGATAATTAAATAGCTAGCATCTATTATGAAGGAGTCCTGGTGGCACACTTGTTAAGCACTTGACTGCTAACTGAAAGGTCAATGGTTGGAACCCACTAGCTGTGCAGGAGAAAGATGCGACAATTTGCTTCTATAAAGATTACAGCCTTGAAACTCAATGCGGGCAGTTCTACTGTATCTTATACAGTCACTATGAGTCAGAATCTACAGCAATGAGTTTGATTTTTGGTCCTTAGCACATACAATATAATTTATTTCACCACATATTTTACTAAACATTTTAATATATTATCTCAAGACATAGATAGCTAGCAGGCTAGATAAACATATTTGTTTCTATATATTTTTATTCTGATAGAATATATATAATCCCAAATTTGTCATGTGAACCATTTGTAAGTGTATAATTCAATGGTATTAGTTTCATTCATATCATTGGGCAGCAGTCACCACTATTTGTTCCCAACATTTTTTATCACCCCAAACAGAAACTCTGTACCTATCAAAGAATAACTTCTCATTCTTCCCTCCTCTACTCCAGTAACCACTCATGTACTTTCTGTATTTATGAATTTGCTTATCCTAGATATTTCATGTAAGTGAAACCATACAATATTTGCCGCTTTGCATCTGGCCTGTTTCACTAAGCAGAGTGTGCCCAAAGTTCAACCATGTTGTATATGTGTCAGACTTTTACTCCTTTTTATGACTGAATAATATTCTATTGTATGCACATACCATATTTTATTCTATTCGTCTGTTCACGGACACCTAGACTGTCCTTTTGGCTATTGTGAATAATGTTGCTATAACACTGGCATACAAGCTTCTGTTTGAGGCCCTGTCTTTAATTCTTCTAGGTATATACCTAAGAGTAGAATTTCTGGGTTATATGGTAATTCTATGTTTACCTTTTTGAGAAACCATAAAACTGATTCCCCAGCAGCTGCACCATTTTACATTTTCACCAGCAATTTTCTCCACATGCTCACCAACACTTGTTATTTCTTTTCTTTTATTATAGCCATCCTAGTAGGTGTGAAGTGATATCTCATTTTGGTTTTTATTTCAATTTCCCTAATGACTAATCATGTTGAGCATTTTTTCATGTGCCTGTTGCCCATTTGTGTATCTTCTTTGAAGAAATGTCTATTCAAGTCCTTTGCCCATTATTTAATTGAGCTGTTTGTTAGTTTTTGTTTAGTCGTACAAATTCTTTATGTATTATGGATGTTAAACCCTTATCAAATATATGGTTTCCAGATATTTTCTCTCATTTTTTGAATTGTCTTTTCCTGTTTTTGACAATGTCCTCTAAAGCACTGTTTTTTTTTTGTTCTGTTTTGTTTTATTTTTTAATTTTAATGAAATCCAACATCTCTCTCTCTCTCTCTCTCTCTTTCTTAAGGCTCATGCTTTTGGTGTAATATCTAAGGATCCATTGCCAAATCCAAAGTCATACATATTTGCCCTTAATCTTCCTTTTAAGAGTGTTATAGTTTTAGCTCTTAAATTTAAGACTTTAATGAATTGAATTAATTTTTGCATCTCTGCATTGTTTTGCATGTAGCTGTCCATTTTTCACAGCACTGTTTTTTGAAGAGACTGTTATTTCCCCATTGAATAGTCTTGTCAAAAATCATCCTCATGAAAAATTAATTAGCCATAGATAAGGAGGTTTATTTCTGAGCTTCAATTCTTTTCCATTGATAGATTTGTCTTTTTACAGTATCATACTGTTTTGCTTCTTGTATCTTTGTAGTGAGTTTTGAAATCAGGAATTGTGAGTCTTCCAAATTTGTTTCTCTGTTTTGAAATTATTTTGGCTATTCTAGGCCTCTTGAAAGGCCTCTTGAAAATTTACATAAATTACAGGATGGGTTCTTCCATTTCTGTAAAAAACACTGTTAGATTTTGATAGAGATTGCACTGAATCTGTAGCTCATTTTGAGTGCTATTGTCATCTTAATGATATTAACTCTTTCAGGCCATGATCATGAAGTATCTTTCCATGTCTTTCAGTCTTATTGAATTACTTTCAGCAATGTGTTGTAATTTTTAGTGTATAAGCCTTGCTCTTCCTTGGTTAAATTTCTTCATAAGTATTTTATTCTTTTGATACTGTTGTAAATTGAATTATTTTCTTAGTTTCTTTTATGGATTATTCACTGAAATTATATAGAAATACAGCTTATCATTGTGTGATTATTTTGTATCCTGAAATTTTGCTGGTTCATTTATTAACAGTTTTTTGGGGGGTATTATTTAGGGTTTTCTAGATTTAAGACCATATCATCTACAAATAAAGATAGTTTGACTTCTTTCTTTTCAATATGAATGTATTTTATTTGTTTGTATTGACTAATTCATCTGGCTAGCATTTCCAGTACTATGATGAATGGAAGTGGCAAAATGAGGCATCCTTGTGCAGCTCCTGATCTTAGAGGAATAGCTCTCAGTCTTTCACTATTGAGTATGCTTGATGTGGGTTTTCATATAAGGTCTTTATCTTTTGAGAAGTTTTCTACTAGTCTTTAATTATTGCTTTTTTAATCATAAGAGGGAGTTGAATTTTGTCAGATACTTCTTGCATCAACTGACATGATGATTGTTTTTTTTTCCGCCTTCATTCTATTAATGTGTTTATTATATTGATTGATTTTCTTACACTGAATAACTCTTCAATTCTTGGGATAAATTCCACTTGGTCACAGTAAATATTCCTTTTAATAAGCTAATGAATTCGGTTTGTTAGCATTTTGGTGAGAAATTTTGCATCTATATTCATAAAGGATGTTGGTCTGCAATTTTCTTTTCTTGTAGTGTTTTTATCTGGCTTTGACATCAGGGTAATGCTGGCCTCATAGAATAAACTAGGAAATTATTCCTCTTCTTCAGTTTTTAGGAAGAATTTGAGAAAGATTGTGTTAATTCTTCATTAAGTGTGTAGTAGAATTCCCTAGTGAAGCCCTTTGGTCCTGGACTTTTCTTTCTTGACTTTTATTACTGATTTAATCTCTTTACTTGTTATAGGTCTGTTGAGGTTTTCTGTATATATTTGAGCCCATTTAATTTGTTCATTTCTGAAAATCTGTCCATTTCTTCCAGTTTATCTTATTTGGTAGCATAAAATTGTCATAGTATTTTCTTATATTCCTTTCTATTTTTTTAAGGTTGGTATATGATCCAATTTCATTTTTTATTTTAGTTCTTTGTATCTTCTCTTTTTTTTCTTTGTTAGTCTAGCTAAAAGTTTATCAATTTTATTGATGTTTTCAAATAACCAAATTTTTTTTTTATTTTGCTCATTTTCTCTATTGTTTTTCTGTTATATTCACATATCTTTAATATATGGAGAAAAGTGATAAAGCAAATGTGGCAATATATTAAAAATTGTAAATCTACATAATGTTAATGGGTGCCCATTATGTTATTCTTTCAACTTTTGATTTTTTTGGTAGATTTGACTTTTTAAAACATAAAAGTTAGAACAAGTAAAATAAATCTATTTTCTGCTCATTACTCGCCACCAAACCCCTTATCTTCCAGGGACCTCTCCTTGACCCACAGATACATCTTCCCACTGCATTTATCTTTCTTCCATCTGTGGACATCTTAGATGCATATAATTTTAATGCTTATAAACTATTAGGAAATTTCTGTGACTATCAAGCACAGCTGCACGAAATATGTATTTTCTCTTCATTCATTCATCTCTGAAATTTATGATTTTCAGGCACTTGAAGGTTATGAAATCTGTGAGAACTCTCCAAAGTTCTCTAAGCCTATGGTGTTTTGTTTGGACCCCGCACAACACACAGATCATCATCATCCTATTTTTAAAAGGAATCCCCAAAATGATTCTCAGGACATTGAAGCTCAAAAAAATACAATTTGTAAACAGCTCTCCCTGAAACCACACTAACTCCCACACTTTCATTTCCAATATGCATTATTTTTAAATAAGTCTGAGTTTTAAGGAATGTAGTTAGGAAGAGGAAAGCAAGCTGTCTCTGTCAGAGAGCACTGGGTCACAGGTGTTCTATTTCATAAAAGGCCTTGAGAAGACGTAGCTCTTATTTCCCTCAAAGAGAAAATGCCTTTGTTCTAGCAAGAACCAATCTGAGAAGGTCAACAAATTATTAAGAGAAAAAGAAAAGAAACCCTTAAAGTACACAGTGGGATTCAAACACAACTGTGTCAAATACATTGCTAAGAATGACAGTAATCCTCAACCTCCCAGTTCAGGTAAAACAAGACAGAACCAAGTGAAAATGTGCACCCCTGGTGAAGGCGGTATGCTTTTTCTGGAGTACAAACATTATTAATTCACAATTTCTTCACTCTGCAAGTCACGGGCTCTTACTTTCAAGTTCCCTGGGGAAATCCTATAAAAGGCTCAAATTGCTGTAGCTTCTGATAGTGTTAATTTTTTAAACATTGTATCAGTGGAAAAACAGATAATCAAACATTCTAATGTACTATATGTAAACATTTTAAAGGTGAAACAATGAATTGTACTTCCACTGAGTAAGGTAATGAGAGCTATGAAGAGCTTTCCTGGACTGAAACACCAAATGTGCTGTTTGACACATGAAGAATAATCAAATAAATAATTGTCCAGGGCTACAGTCAAATATTTACTTAACAACACTACAGACTAGGTAGTATGATTTGTACACGGTGGCTTAATTAAACAGGGTACCGTGGAAAACACTTTGCCTCTAGTGAGATATTCTAATTAAACCTATATCTGCAATATCAGGGAACGCAAAACAAGAAGATAGAGTAGTCCTACTTGAAGAAAGGGATCACAGCTACTAAGAGGCAGACGGATGAAGGATGTCCATAGACCCCATCAACTAATCTTGCTCTCCTCCTCCTTTATCTAAGGCAAAAGGAAAATGGCTCTAAGAATAAAGAGTAGAATATGGGAAATTCATTCATTCATTCTTATTTTTTTCAACAAATATTTATTCATTGCCAGCCTTTGTTTAAATACCAGGGATATAGAGAACAACACAAAATCCTTTACCTCTTGCAATTTAGTGGGGATGACAGACATTAAAGAAAATGTAACAAGCTAGTGTATCTATAATCTATTTTCAATTAATGACATATGCTGAAAAGGAAAATAAAATAAAGTTAGGAGCTAAAAAGTAAAAGTGACAAGGATGCCAGGAAAGGCATCTTTAGCAAGTGAGACTTGAGTAGAAGCCTAAGATAGTTCACCATATCCACATTTAGGCATGAGTCTTACGGGCAGAAGAAACACCAAGTGCAAAGCCCAGAGGTGGAATCATGCTTGGTTTGTTGAACAGGGAGGCTAATAAGGCTGGACAGTGGATGAGGTCAGTGGTATCCTGGGATCAAGTCACATAAAGGCCAGTAAAATATGATAAGCACCTAGCACAATGCTGGTGTTCATGACAATGATGGAGAAGGAAGCACTATAAACACCCAAGGAGAAAAATGGAGACAGCAAGAGTGGGAGGAATGGAAAATGAAAAAGAAATGGGATTTCACAAAAAGAGTTTAGTCTTTAATAGGCAGCAGGCAGGCCTGCTAGGTCACTTTCTGGCATGTGTCCTGGAGGTTCTTACAATTACTTTACAAAACAATTTTAGTAGTAAATATTTTTTAAAAATCAATATATTGAAGATTTGAGGCCATTAAAAGACTGGAAAAACAGTACTTACGGACTTGCATTACTGAGAAAATGTGTCCTTATTAAAGCAAAGACTCAGGATATGAGGCAAAGATTTCCACTGGTATTCAATTTAAATTGTGGACTGAGGTAATTCCTCCAAAAAGCCCACCTGAGGTCTGCACATAAAGCATAACCCTGAACATCACTAATAATTTACAACTCAGCTCAAAGGGTTTCTTTGGGATGCATCCATCCTCCCATGCACCTTTGTTAGGAGTGTTTGATGTGTCTGGAGTACTGTTCCAACTAGTACTATGCCTAGTACCACACTGTAGGCAATAAATGAAAGAGACACAAAATTTACATATTTTCTACCAGTTTCCACAAACACTGATTTGTTAAGTCATAAAGAATGTCTATATTATGGGATACACAAAATAATTAGAAGTCATTATCTCTCAAATGCACATTTCTTCCTTTTCTCTTTGCTTCTGTTGTCCTTCTCCTCCAATCCATTCTCCACACTGCCTGCAAAGTATCTTTCCAAAGGCCATTTATGGTAATCCCCTTCTCACAACCTTGCAGTGGCACTCAACAATGACAATGGCATCTCAAGTCTTTTTCCTGACCATTGACCATGGCCCCAATCTACTGTTACAATCTTAGTTCCTATCTTTCCCACGTTGTACCATAGGCTATAGCTCCAGAGAACTATGCTCACTATTCCCCAGGCTCTGAGTCAAGTCTCAACTCAACTTCTACTGCTATGTTACATTGGGCAAATTGCATACATATCCTGTCTATGTTTCATTCTTTTTCTGATAAAATGAAAATAATAATAGTATACACATCATGGGTTTTTTATGAGATTCAATGAGTAAATACATTTAGAACAATATCTGGCAGACTGTAAGTGCTAAATAAATGTGAGCTAGTACTACCATTATTTGCTAATGACACTTCCTTATTATTCTGTTGTTTGCCAAAAAATTGTCATTTCTGTGCACTCTTCTAGAAAACTCCTGTTCATTCTTCAAGACCCACACAAAAATATCATCTCTTCTCTAAACTTTCTCAAATACAGTGGCCTACACTCTAATGTTAGATATTTCTGTACTCACTAGTTAAGTATGCTTCTTCAATAGCATTATTCATTCACTATCAATTATTAATGCATAAGTTTATCTTCTAGCTAGTATATGAGTTCTCTGATGGCAGGTGCTCTATCACTCTCATTTGGTATCTTCTAAGCCCAGAGAAGAGCCTGGTACAGATAGGCTCTCAACAAATGTTTTTGTTCAAATGTCCACTCAATAAAGGCACAGACATTTCTCAAAGAATTTCCTATATTACTAAGAAAGAATTCAAGGCAATCAAAGAATAATATAAGGCACAGATGCACAGTAGGATTCAATTGCATAATATAGGCAAACTTGTTTTACTGAACTTTGCTTTACTGCATTGTAGATACTGCTTTTTCACAAACTGAAGGTTTGTGGCAACCCTGCTTCGAGCAAGTCTATTGGTACCATTTTTCCAACAGCATATGCTTATGCTGTGTCTCTGTGTCACATTTCAGTAATTCTCGTGATATTTCAAACTTTTTTATGATGCTATTGCACACTTACTCCACTACATGTCTGTCAGTTTGTCAAACTGTGGTGGCTTGTGTGTTGCTGTGAAGCTAGAAGCTATGCTACTTGTATTTCAAATACCAGCAGGGTCACCAGTGATGGACAGGTTTCAGCAGAGTTTCCAAACTAAGACAGAGTGAGAAGAAGGATAGGAACACCCACTTCTGAAAAAAATTGGCCATAGAAAACCTTATGATTAATAGTGAAACATTGTCTGGTATATTACTGGACAGGACATTGTTTCATTCTGTTGTACATAGGGTCGTTATGAATGGGAGCCAACTTGATGGTACTTAACAATAACAACATTGCACACTTTATAGACTACAGAATAGTGTAAACATAACTTTTATATGCACTGGGAAACCAAAAACTTCCTGTGACTCACTTTTTAGCCATATTGGCTTTATTGTGGTGGTCTGGAACTGAACCTGCAGTATCTCCGAGGTGTGCCTATATATGTGTGTGCCTAAAGTTCAGAGGGGAGCTCTGGTAGTGTAGTGCCTAAAGCATTTGACTGCTAACCAGAAGGCTGGCAATTCAAACCCACCAGCCACTCCTTGGATAGAAGATTGGGCAATCTACTTATGTAGAGATACCACCTCGGAAACCTAAGGAGGGGTCACTATGAGTCAGATCCAACTTGATGGCAGAGAGCTATTTATTTATTCATTTATTTAAGTTCAGAGAAAGGTCAAGCATATACTATATTTATTGGTTTCTTTTTGTTTTGTTTTTAGTAATATTTCATTGTGTTTCAGGTAAAAGTTTACATAGCAGTTTAAGTTCCCCTTTAACAATTTTATTCAAATTGCTCCATGCCATTGGTTACAAGTTTTGCTATGTGTCAGCATTCTCATTATTTCCATTCTGTTTGTTCTGTTTCCATTGATCCAGCTTCCCTTCCCCTCTTTGTCTTCTCACCTTTGCTTTTGGATAAATGTTGACCATTTAGTCTCATATAGTTCACTGTTTAAGGGAGTACATTACTCACAGATTATTCTGTTTATTTTATAACCCAGTCTATTATTTGACTGAAAGATGATCTGTAGAAATAGCTCTAATTCCATGTTCAGTTTTCTTAGGGCAATAGTCTTGGAAGTTCCTCTAGTCTCTATTGGTCCAGTAAGTTTAGATTTTTTTAGAAATTTGAAGTTTGTTCTACATTCTTCTTCCATTCTATTCAGGACCTTCTATTATGTCCCTAGTCAGGACGGTTGGTAATGATAGCTGAGCACCATCTAGTACTTCTGGTCTCAAGTTAGGAGAGGCTGTGGTTCATGTGGGCTATCAGTTTTGTAGATTAGTTTCTTCTTTGAGCCATTCATTGCCTTCATTCTCTTTTGCTCCATATAAGCAGAGACCAATGGTCGTTCATTGGTTTCTTTCACTCTTCTCCAGCTATTCCAGGTTTGTCTTGTAAAATATAAGTTCTTTGGAGTGAAAGCATGTATTTTCATATTCCAATATTGGGCACAAGAGTATTCATTAATGAACCTATGTTAAAACAAAAGAGTTCCAAGCTATAAACTCACTGCTGTCGAGTCTGTTAGATACATAGTGACTCCTCCTTGGGTTTCCAAGGCTGTATCACTGCAGAAGTAGATTGCCCAATCTTCCTTCTGAGGAGTGGCTGGTGCGTTTGAACCACCAGCCTCTAGTTAGCAGTCAAATACCTTAGGCACTACACCACCAGAGTTCCTTTTGCAAGCTATGGGTTGTACTAAGTATCTTTGGGAAAAGGGAGAAATACTTCACACACACACACTCACACACAAGTCCTTGCTGGCAGTTCAAAGCCACCAGCCACTCCTCAGAAGGAAGGTTGGGCAATCTACTTTCGTAGTGACACCGCCTAGGAAACCAAAAGAAGGGTCGCTATGAGTAGGGTCCAACTGGACAGCAGTGTGTGTGTGTTTTTTTTTTTTTTTTTTTTTGGTTTAATTGCTAATGAGGAATTCTGGTGGTGGAGTAACTAAGGCATTTGACTGCTAAACAGAAGGCTGGCAGCTCACAGCCACTAGTCACTCCTCAGAAGGACTGTTGGGCAATCTACTTCTGTAGTGATACCACCTCGAAAACCCAAGGAAGGGTCTCTCTGTGTCAGATCTGACTCCCTGGCCAGGAGTTTTTTTTTTTTTTTTTTTTTACTTGTTAATTAAGAGAGTATTGTTCCTGTGCAAGCATGGACAATGAGATGGAGAGCAGAGTTCATCAACTTATTTGCTTTACAGGAAGGTGTAGAGAAGTATACTCAGGATGTATCCAAGACCACCAGCAGAAGCCTTCTTCAGAGAATATTGTGCCTCTGAAGCTGGAGGGGGAGCTCCAGTAGCATAGTGCTAAGGCACCTGACTGCTAACCAGAAGGCTGTTGGTTCAAACCCACCAGCCGCTCCTCGGAAGGAAGATGGGGCAATCTACTTCCATAGTGATACTGCCTCAGAAACCCAAGGAGGGGTCTCTATGAGTCAGGTCCAACTCGACAGCACACAACAACAACAACGAAGCTGGAGGAGAACTAATAGTTAAAGTCAGAATAGTAGTACAAGGGGGAGAAGACTGAAAAAGGGGACATTGTATGACAAGAGCCAGTCAAAAATAGGCAGGCCATATAAACCAAGTAGGATAACCTTATGCATCGAGAGTTTTCACCTCTGATTAGTGTTATTAACAATGTGCTGACCCAAGAACTCTGGAAACAGTTTTCCTAGTCCACTCTGTACAAGCAGACCCTCCGTGGCAATGCTGAACATTCTATCAACACTTGGCAATGTATGGCATGGTTTTATCTATATTTTTTCATATCCCCCAACAATAAGTAGGGGTCCATTTTGTGTTCCAGATCTCAAAGAACAGTTTGGGACAATGGTTCAGATTCAAAATAACCATTAATGAAGTAGAAATATTTGCAAAAATTCAAGCAATTCAGAATACTTTTATCTGCAACATATTATAGTGAAAGGAACATAAATTGGAGTACTATCATATTCCAAATAAGATTTAAATTCGATAGTGTATGTGAATATTCCCAGTGGTGAACTTAAAGCATAGTAGGTATTGAAGTATATGTGGTTGAATCACTTTTTTTTTCCATTTTTCCTCACAGCAATGCTCAGTTATATGTCTTGAGTGGGTATTAATAATAATAATAAAAACCTGGGACAAGTTAATAATGATCTTCAGATTGTTGCAAATTCCTATAAGTCTTTTCTCAATATCCACTGCGGAGAAAAACAAAGTACATACTTTCCTGTATAAAATATATACATTAATCATAGCAAGAATTTTCCAGTACCTGGACTATGAATTATTGAAATTGTGTTTTAAGTGAGGTTGTTTAACTCTATTTTTTTCTAGAGTCTTAAAAATAGAGAAGATTCCCATATGTCAAGGAAGAGAAACCCTGGTCCTACTCATGGGTAAAAGGAAGCAATGACATAATCACTCAAATTCCTGCCATATTAAAGATTGTATAAATACTCTAATTAGTAACAACACATTGAATATCTGCTTTTCTTCAGATATTTTTAAAATAATTTCAAAGTCAGAAGCTCATGAGTATTTCTTAAATCTTCAGACCCCAACATTTATGCCACACTTAGTTACTTGGGTTTTCAAAACCAGAACTGTATGTTTATCTGTCCAAAATATGAATCTACAAATAACTTAAGATAAAAAAAAAAAATCAGTGGGTTTAGGTATAAACTGCATCCTCTGCATTGTCTAGCTTCATCATGAAAATCACTTTAATTTCAACGCTGGAATGAAAACAATCCAATCTTCTTAAAAGAAGTTTACTGTCTACTGTAAAGTAATAACATGTTTTTAGAGACATCTAAGTACATATTTTGGAATTTCTAACTTAAATGCATGCTTGGAAAATACCAATCATTGATCATGAGAGGCTGGTTACATTTCATCATGACGAAGAAGCAAAAACACAAAATAAAGTACTATGTTCTTATTTCCTCATGTAACTATTTCATATGACATTTGAAAAATGAAGCATGTAATTTTTAAGATTTGCAAAAAGGCATTCAAATGCATAAGATATATGTCTATTTGCAAAAAGAGTAAATAATTTTACTTCATTAAAATAAATTTGAAAAATGCTGACCTTATATTTAGAAGAAAAAAAAAAGGAATTCATGTAAATGTAGACTTAATAAAGAGTAAAAAACAGACTGTGATAAAGCTTTCCCAAGAAACATAAGAAGGGGAGTATGTGAGTTGGGAGAGAAACAGGGTGAAAATGAATCATAGTCATAACTAAAGTTATTTTATGAATTTGATGATTAATGGATTATTTAAATCTATATTATGGTAATTATATGAAAGTCATGTGTTTTCATTTTGGCAATTTGTGGAAAATTTTGTTTTAACTCAACTAGAAGATGATTGTATTAGCATAAATTACCTTAAATGCCATTTAATTGTTCTTTTTGCAACCTGCTGTAAGAAAATTTGTATAATACATGAGTGAAACTTGTTCTTTGATCGAATCATTTTAAAATATGGGTATCTTGAAAGAAAAACATTCATAGGTGGATGTTCCTAGTACATTCAATATCTGTTCTAAGTAAAAGAAAGGTCACATTAATATATTCAAGAATCAAATTTGTACATCAGTGAAAATATTACTATGGTTTAAGTGGATTTACAATATCTGAAAATGAGCTTACTGAAATTAAATGTCCCTATGGTTAATAAACTGATTTAATATATGCATTAGTTAATTAATTCTATAGTTTCAATATGTATTCCTTTCATGAGAACTAATTAACAACTTATCTATATCTTCCCCTACTTAGTTATGCTACTTGGCAAAATACATGAAAATATGCACATATTGGGGATGGAGTAAAGCACAAGAAAGAGAACTTGAAATGGGTACATGCTTATATATAAACATTCTCCTTCTACAAATGCCACCATTGGTAGGTTTTAAAAAAGTGAATCACATGCTTTATACATTGTACAAGCAGCAGATTAAAAGTAAATATCAAGATTCAATTTATGAAGAAGATACTCCAAAAATTCTCCAACATAGCAATTATATGCACAGCCATGCAGTGTGAGAGAACAAGAACAATCACATCACATTTAACCAAGTGAAATATGTGTTGGCTAAACATGTAGCTCCATCAAAGGTCAACTACATCTGCTTAAGGGGTAGCTTTGATTTGCCAAGCCACTGTGCAGTAGATGAGACAGACAGTCACTTCTGACAAGTAGAAAATAGAATTCAAGTAAAAATGAATTTTCAAAGGCCAGTTAGCCTCAATTTATGATGTAAGTTGCTCCTCTGGTATGTAGTAACACAAGTCACTGGATTAGAACAGTCTTTAAGATCTATCAGTCCTCTTTATTGCTATGGTTCCTATTAAATACACTCTATAGGTATAGATACCCAATTTTGGAGGGCATCTTGATCTGAAAGAAAATAGCTCCTTCCAAGAAACTTGAATACCTGGTAATCTAACTTTTACAGCTAAAGTTTATTTCATTTCTATTGTGCTTTTCTTTACATTTTATTATTATGCTGGCTTAAGGAGGCTACCCTATTGTATGTGCACTCCTTGTACACATATATATGAAAGGTGGTGTGTGGAGTGCAATTTTAAAGAGGATTTTTGAATTTATTTACTTGGCATTCCTAAAATGTCTATGAATTTTAAGTCTTATTTTTAAACAAAAAGCTCTTAAAGATAGCAACAATTTGAAGTCATAAACAAAAGTAGTTAACTATGCAATTTTAGGAGTGGGCACTGAACTTAATTCTTTCTTTCTCTAAGTTACCATTGTAAAGATAGAAGTCAATAACTCACTGGTTTATACACTATAAACATAGGAGTGCAATACATTAAGTTAACCTTATATGTTGTCTTATGGAATAAAGTAGAACTAAGATGAAACATTGCATTCTTTTACCAAAACATACTTTAAAAAAAAAAAAAATCATAAGCAACAAACAAGTCATCTATTACTTCAACAGAGATTAAACAAAACTCTGACTTTTAAAAATTCTTTTTGTTATTCAATATAACTAAAATTAGCTGTGTATTTTTTTATAAGCAGTAATTTTAAAGACTTGATACAGTCAGAGGCTTATTTTAGCTGGAAACATCTTGTAGCACAGTGAGCATTTAGCAGACAGTGCATTATGTTTTCTTCAGCTGACCATTCACTTCACACTTGTGGTATGTGTTATGAACAAGACTTAAATTTTCTATTTTCTACATTGCTGCTGCTAATGCAATAATCTGAAAAGCACTGTAGATAGTTCCAAGTCCCATCTTACCATGTATGAGCCACAGTGAAGCGCCGACGCTGCCGAATGCTTTTATTCACTAGCAACTTTCTGAAAAAGCATGGTGAGTTCCTGGGCGAACTGCGTGGAGAAATTTTAGGAGATGTAGGTCTGTTTCCCTGTAGTCTCGGAAGCTCAAGTTCTAAGTGCATTTGCTCCTTGAAAGTCTTTATGCAAACCTCAGGTTCAGAAGCAGTAAGTCCCTTTGAAGAATCTTTTGCTGTCATGTCTTGTATGGAGTGCTAGCTTTCACCATCCGAAACAAAATCCTCAAACATAGCAGAGGCACGGCTTCAGGTTAGAAGGCTGGTTAAGTCTGCAAACTCTTTGCAGTTTAATTTGGGAAGCTGCGGCTCCAATGTATGAGCTGCTTAGAGCAAGCGCAGCATACTGGAAGAATGGCAAGTCAGGACTGTCACAAGGAGCTTTATCAGCCTGGCTTTGCCTCTGAAAATGTGCCAAAGTGCTTCCTATGTCAGTAGCCTCCTTGTGGATGAGGTTTGTCTGCAAGCTACACACTGACACTCACTGAATTCATTCAGCTGAATATATCAACTCATGAAATATTCATAAAGGCTTCTGATAAATATTTCACATGTATTAAAAAAAATCTTATCAAATAAGTTGCATTCACTAATGGATAGTAAGCAAAACCTAGTCACTTAGGTACTGGTTTTGTTTGAACAAAGAGCAGCACCGGAATCCATCCAGCATGTGTAATGTTTAAAGTCTTCATTCAGAATTATCTTGCTCTGTAAATGCACACAACAGTAACTCCACCCACCAAATGCTTATTGGCCCAGGATTATTTAAGCAACTGCACTCTGTTTCCCCCTTAACAGCACCCTCCATTGCACAGATTTTCATAAAATTTGTGAGGCTCCTGTCCCCAACACAGTGAAAACTAATTAAATCAGGGATTGTCCAAAAGCCTAGCTAAAACAGCCTTCCAAATTCCATTTCTCAATAAAAGGGCTGATTTGCTGAAGTTTTTTCTGTTTCTTTTTTTTTTCTCCTTCCTTCTCCAGAAGATCCAAAGCAGCATCAATATAAAAAATGTCAGCTAACAGGAAAACATTGGACTTGGTTCATTCCCCCGAGGAATTTAAAGCCTAATCTTTATTCCAATAAGCATTACCCTCATTCTTTCTGTTTAAGCTCATTGTTCACGGGTTGCCCAGAGCAGCCACTCCATGTTAGATGCAAAGTCACTTCTGACAGCCAAAGCTACCCCAAACTGAATTGGGTAACATCAGGGGAAAATTGTTTCTTCCAGTTAGAGGGCGGAGTCCAAAGTCAAGCAGTATGCATGTGTTTGGGGGTGTGCTGGTAAGTGTACAAGAAACTGTGTCTGGGGAGAGGGAAGGCTTTGTTCACAAGCACATGCAAGTGGGATATATGGGCAAGGGAGTCCAAGAATTATCTTAAAGCCCAAAAGCAGATAGTTGTAAACTGACATTTCATCTACATATATACTGGAATGTAGCTTCTATACTTTAAAAGTCACACCAAAGTTAAAAAAAAGAAGAAGAATATTGTTGTGCTTGAAGTTTTTGGATGTTTTGAAAAGTCTGTACCAACAATGATTGCAAGTGGGACCAGCCTGATCTCACACAAATTTGACACAGCAGAACCAGGGATAATCAGTGAGAGTGGCAAAAAAAGGATGATTCACAGTAAGACTTCAGTGAAAAGGTACAAATTTATGATTTTCTATAGGGTAAAATCATTCCTATATGTCATATGTTCTGGCTAAAAATGTGCTAAATACTGAAAGGGCTAAATGAGAGCAGACATGTGGTAACCTGCCTATAGGAGCAAGTAGATCCTACACCAGCCCTTGTGGGAGGAGGTTCAAACATACTGTTGCTGTTGTTGTTGTGTTTGCCATTGAGTCGGATCTGACTCATAGCGACCCCTCCTTGGGTTTCTGAGGCGGTATCACTACAGAAGTAGATTGTCCAACCTTCCTTCTGAGGAGTGGCTGGTGGGATTGAACCGCCAGCCTTCTGGTTAGCAGTCAAATGCCTTACGCATTGTTGTTGTTTGTATGTGCTGTTGAGTCAGCCTTGACTCATAACGACCCCTCCTTGGGTTTCTGAGGCGGTATCACTATGGAAGTAGATTGCCCAACTTTCCTTCTGAGGAGTGGCTGGTGGGTTTGAACCACCAGCCTTCTGGTTAGCAGTCAAATGCCTTAGACACTACACCACCAGAACTCCCTCAAACATACTAGGAAGGATTTAAACTACAGGTTTACAGGAACTACCCTGGAAATTATATCAATATTTCAATATTAACTATATATATATATTAAAAACAAGATCAAAAGCATGGGATTCTAAAGTTAGAGGGAATCCTCATAAGCACATTATTCAGCTCATTTCAAAGACTGGAAGCAGATCTAGAAAAATTAAGTGACTTGCCCAAAGTCATACTAGTAGCTGATGTTAGAAAACCCAGGTTTTCTGGTTCCCAGTTGAGTGTTGTTCCATGATATGATACCCATTAACCTGTTGCCATTGAGTCAATTTTAACTCATAGTGATCCTTACGGGCATAGTAGAACTTCTCCATAGGGTTTCCAAGACTACAATCTTTACAGAAGACTGCCACATCTTTCTCCCATGGAGAAGCTGGTGAGTTTAAACACAAAGCTTTTGGTTAGTAGTTGAGCACTTAACTACTGAGCCACCAGAGCTCCTTATGATACAATACAGAGAGGTCAGAAATGTAATTTTTGTCCAACTAGGCCCTGGTGCATCCTTTTTTATTGGAAAATGTTTAAATTGCCCTATAGGAGCTCTGGTAGCGTAGTGATTAAGGCACTTGACTGCTAACCAGAAGGCTGGCGGTTCAAACCCACCAGCCACTCCTTGGAAGGAAGATGGGGCAATCTCCTTCCATAGTGATACCACCTCAGAAATCCAAGGAGGGGTCGCTATGAGTAGGGTCAGACTCAACGGCACACAACAACAACAACATATGAGAAGATGGTTAAGCAAATAGTCATATCATTATGTTATTGTTGTTATATGCCGTCGAGTCGGCCCCAACTCATAGCGACCCCTCCTTGGGTTTCCAAGGCAGTATCACTACGGAAGTAGGATTGCCCAACCTTCCTTCCGAGGAGTGGCTGGTGGGTTTGAACCGCCAGCCGTCTGGTTAGCAGTCAAGTGCCTTAGGCACTATGCTACCAGAGCTCCTCATATCATTATAGGATATGCTTATCATATCATGGGGAGCTCTGGTTACGCAGTGCCTAAGGCACTTGCCTGCTAACCAGAAGGCTGGCTGTTCAAATCCACCAACCACTCTGTGGGAGGAAGACCAGGCAATCTACTTCCATAGAGATACTGCCTTGGAAACCCAAGGAGGGGTCGCTATGAGTCGGAGATGACACCATGGCACATAACAACCGCATGTCATATCATGAGATATAAATATCATGGACCTATCATGGGAGGAAATATGGTTAATGATAACTATTATTTGCTGCATTATTAAAACAAAACTGAAATTTTCCTTTTAGAGTACTTATTTGCAAAATATGAAATATCAATTTGAAGTCACTAAAGATCTTTCTTCCTCATATTCACTTTTTAAGTCTCCTGAAATATGGGACACATTTTAAGGATATTTTTCCCCTCAAATGTATGGCAAATTTCACAAAAATCCAGATTTAGCTGTATGTAAAACTGAGATTAAGATTAGAAAATGTTGACATAAATATACCTAAAGCAATATCAGGAGAGGATTATCCAATAAGCAAGGTAAGCAGAGGCTTACTTGTGCTTAGTTGCTACTTTACAGTGAACAATTTCACATGAGTTTCATTACATATTTAATAATCCTTGTCAGAGATTATAAATTTGAAAAGAGGCTTTAATTCTCTAGGAAGGTGCTATGGGGTTGGGAGAGAGACAAGTGCCAGCTTTATCTATAAGTAGAATTTTTGATGTGGTATAAAAAATGAGAAATTTTTCACTAGATTAATAAGTAAGCACAAATAAGCCCATGTTTTCTTTTCTTATTGGGTAATCTGACACTGAGCAGTATAATGGTGCAATAGCTATTACTTTCCAAGTCTCTCTCAATGTATGTGACATGTGACATTTCACTTTATTCTTTTCACTTTACCTACTAAGACAGCCACTGCTCCAATTAAAGGGATTTTGAGAATCATCCTAAAAAATATTATTCTCCTAAATACATGAAGTCTGCTTACTTCATATAGCCATAACTTTCATATTGTTGTTGTTGTTGTGTGCGTGGAGTCAGACCCGACTCATAGCAACCCCTCCTTGGGTTTCCGAGGCAGCATCACTACGGAAG
This sequence comes from Orycteropus afer afer, assembly GCF_000298275.1. Taxonomy (NCBI): domain Eukaryota; kingdom Metazoa; phylum Chordata; class Mammalia; order Tubulidentata; family Orycteropodidae; genus Orycteropus; species Orycteropus afer. Next base: position 18,482,143 of record NW_006921603.1, on the reverse strand, counting down.
TAGATTGCCCCATCTTCCTTCAGCGGAGTGACTGGTGGGTTTGAACCGCCAGCCTTCTGGTTAGCAGTCAAATGCCTTAGGCACTATGCTACCAGAGCTCCTAACTTTCATATAGCCATAATTAAAAACTCTCACTGCTGTGAAGTCCGACTCATAGTGAACCTCCTTGGGTTTCCAAGGCGGTGTCTCTCTGGAAGTAGATTCCCCAGTCTTCCTTCCGAGGAGTGGCTGGTGAACCACCAGCCTTCTGGTTAGCAGTCAAATGCCTTTAGGCACTAAGGCACCAGAGCTCCTGGTAACTCTGCTGACTCTTAAAAAAGTTTGGAATGTCAAAGACAGCTAAGTGAAATACAAAACTTAACAGATAATCAGACTATGTTAAAATTTGAGTTACTTATCTCTGAGAAAACAAAATGCATGTTTAGAGATAAACACACTCAAGTTTGTTTCTCAGGGTTAACATGCCAAAGAAAAACTAGACACTGTTCTAAATGTTGAAAACAAAGATGCATCTCAAAGGTGAGAAACAAGAGATGATATTTAAGAAAGAGTAAACAGTGGTGTAGTAAATGAGGATGACACATTATCTCATATTTCATCAAAGAAGAACACTGTTATTGATAGACATAGGAAAACAGGACAAAAAGCCAAAAAAAAAAAAAAAATAGAGTTTATGTGCCCCTTTGAGTGCCTAGGAAGCTGCTAATGAACCTAAGTGGCAACCTTCCTGTCCATATATAATCCTTAACCCTAACATTTCAAAGAGAGAAATGAGTAATTTATCAGTTTATTAGTATACACATGGTTGTCCTTGGGAATTATTTTAAAATTTCAATTATAGCTATGTCTCTATTTTAAACACCCCCACTGCTTACCTATCAACATGGTTAGGTTCCAAAGACCAGGTTGTTATGTGAAAACTGGCAGTATATGAACAAGTAGGATGACTACATCAGATCACAAAATGAAGGATAACTACATCATTACATACCTGCCAAATTGCATCATTAGATAACTTCTGAGTTACATCATTACATATTCTAACACAATTGAAGAAGTGGTCACCTGCAATTGAGTAAACACAGTTATCTACCTGTCTTGGAAAAGAACAACTAACTGACAACTCTTAATGATCATCTACTGCCATCGAGTTGACTCCGACTCATAGCAACCCTATAGGACAGAGGAGAATTGCCCCATAAGATTTCTAGGGCTGTAAATATTTACAGAAGCAGACTGCCACATATTTCTCTTGTGGAGTGGCTGGTGGTTTCAAACTGCTGACAGTTTGGTTAGCAGCTCAATGTCTTAACCACAGTGCCACCAGAGCTCCTCCTTAAGAACTAAGAGATTGTAAAGATTTCCCGTATATTTACTGCATATCTACTGTGTGTCAGATATTTTGATAATTGTTTCTCATAAATTATATCACTTGGTCCTGTTATAAACATAGCAGACAATTACTGTTGAAATTTCTTGTTTGACTTTCCCACAGTGGTAGACTAGAAGCTCCTTCAGAGCTGGGTTGAGCCTGCTCAAAACTGCATTTCTAGAATGTGGAACAGAGTCTGGCACAGAGTAGATGCTTAATGATATTTGTAGACAGAATGTACCATATGTTGCCATTTCTAGATGATAACAGAAAGACAAAAATGCATAGCTTTTAAAGAACTGAACCAATAATCCAGCCCAAGTCTTCTTATGCTATCTACTGTGTCTGTTTTATTATATTACAGCAAGCCTTTCTAAGCTTTTTCCTACCATAAGACACCTAATGGTACAGAACAGAGAATGGTATGCTTCCAGGGTGGTCTAATTATGTATCTAAAATTAGATCTTTGTAAGTACTAAATGTCCTTTTGTCTGAAGATATCTAGTATGTTACTTTTGTAAGATGATATGAATGCTTCACTTTTATCCATATGATACCATTTCATTACTCATCATGAGTAAAATGAACACTCCAGAAAGATCAGGTTTAACCTGTGGTACCTGACAACATTACCTGAATCCTAGGGAGGAGGTGGGAAGTTTGTACTCTAGCTTTGGACAAAGCATTATATGGTTCTTGATGATGGTCCTAGTTAAGAAAGAATTGTCCACTCAAAGCCATTCATGAACTCCCCATCACACTCAAGCCCTGCATGAGTATCCAGGCCCATCTGCAAACTTCTCTGACTTCATCTCTTCCTCCTGTCCTCTTTACTCACTCTACACCAGGCACATTAGCCTCCTTTCTGTTGAACATATTATACAAAGTTCCTTTCCCTCCAGATATATGCAGTTTATTCCATCATCTTATTCCAGGGTTTACCAAAATATCACTTGCTTGATGAACTCTCCACCAATCACCCATTGTAAATCTTCAATCTCTTGCATTTGCTTTAATTTTTTCTTGTAGTATTTGTTAACATTTAATATAGTATATACTTTACTTATTTACTTTTTTATCATCTGTGTACCACCTCTAGAATATAAATTTCATGAGGGAAAAGACTTTGCTTTGTTCATTCCTATAATCCCAACTCACAGAATAGAATTTGCCACACAGTAGGTAGCAGCACAATAAATATCTGTTGAATGAATAAGGATCTCCTCCATGTAGGAGAGGTTAAGAAAGTAATAAAATAAACCACCTCTCTCAAATTAGAGCAAGTGTATAGTAGCATTAAGTAGTAACTCTTTCAAAGTTATATGTACCCTCACATTCAGTTTTCACTGCCTGGGGTGTTATTCCTCTATTTTCTTTACCTAGAATACTAAGTCACATCCTTTAAGGCTACATAAAAATGGGAAGTCTTCAATGAAATCTTTTCTAACTCCCATAGACAGAGTCAGATGTTTCATCCCATCTGTATTTCACTAGTACTGGGTCCATCCCTATAAGAAGCTCTGGTAGCATAGTGCCTAAGGTATCTGACTGCTAAACAGAAGGTTGGTGGTTCAAACCCACCAGCCACTCAATGGAAAGAAGAAGGGGCAATCTACTTCCATAAATATTGTGTGTGTGTGTGTGTGTGTGTGTATGATTTGGGTGAAAATTTACAGAGCAAATACACTTTCCATACAGGAGTTCACATACACTTTGTCTCATGACATAGACTATAATTAACCACAATGCAACAGCTCCCCTCCCACTTCCTCCTGATAATTACCTCTTCCCTCTGTCCATCTCTCCATGCACTCCTGCCCACTGAGCTGTCTCCCTGTGTATAAACAGCTCTTCTTTCTCCCATGATTGTTCTCTCCAAGGAGTGTATCTACCTCAGGTAAATGTTCAACTCATATGCTTGTTTTTTGTCTGTCTGGAAGCCACAGGTGTAGGTTCAATTCCAGACCTGAAAGGCAGCTAGGGGCTATAGTCTCAGTGGTTCCACCAGGCTCTATCAGGCCAGCATACTTTCATAAAGATTTGCTGTCTTGGGAACCCAGTAAGTGTTGCTGTGAATCGGAATCGACTTGATGGCAGTGGGGTTTTTTGGTTTGGGTTCATCCCTCAGAATGTTGCATATATGTTCTTATTGTTAGGTGCCATCGAGTCGTTTCTGACTCATAGCGACCCCATGCACAGCAGAACGAAATACTGCCCGATCCCGCCCCAGCTCCATGATCCTTGCTATACTTGAGCCCATTGTCGCAGCCACCGTGTCAATCCATCTCGTCGAAGGCTTTCCTCTCTTTCGTCGACCCTCCACCTTACCAAGCATGACATCCTTCTCCAGGGAATGGTCCACTCTGACAACATGACCAAAGTAGGTGAGACAAAGTCTGGCCATCCTTGTTTCCAAGGAGCATCTTGGCTGCACTTCCTCCAGGACAGAGCTGTTAGTTCTTTTGGCAGTCCATAGTACCTTCAGCATTCTTCGCCAGCACCACAACTCAAAAGCATCAACTCTTCTTCGTATTCCTTATTCATTGTCCAGCTCTCACATGCATATGAGGCAACTGGAAATATAATGGCCTGTGTCAGGCGCACCTTAGTCTTCAAGGAGACATCCTTGCTCCTCAGCACTTGAAACAATTCCTTTGCAGCTGACCTGCCCAGTGCTACATGCTGTCTAATGTTCTGACTGCTGCTTCCATTGGCATCGATTGTAGAACCAAGCAACGTGAATTCTTTGACAACCTCAATCTTTTCTCCATTTATTGTGATGCTGCTTATTGGTCTAGTTGTGAGGATTTTTGTTTTCTTTATTTGAGATGTAATCCATACTGCAGACTGTGTTCCTCAATCTTCATCAGTAAGTGCCTCAAGTCATCCTCACTTTCAGCAAGCAAAGTTGTATCATCAGCATATCGCAAGCTGTTAATGATTCTTCCTCCAATCCTGATGCCACATTTTTCTTCATATAGTCCAGCTTCTTGGATTATTTGCTCAGCATATAGATTGAATAAGTATGGAGAAAGGATACAACCCTGACACACTCCCTTCCTGATTTTAAACCATACAGTGTCCCCTTGTTCCGTTCAAATGACAGCCTCCTGGTCAAGGTACAGGTTCCTCATGACTGAAATCAAGTGTTCAGGAATTCCCAGTCTTCTCAATGTTATTCACAATTTGTCATGATCCACACAATCAAATGCCTTTGCATAGTCAATAAAGCACAGGTAAACATCTTTCAGGTATCCTTTGTCTTGAGCCAAGATCCATCTGACAACAGCTATGACATCCCTTGTTCCACGTCCTCTTCTGAATCCAGCTTGCACCTCTGCAAGTTCTCTGTCAATATACTGCTGCAACCGTTTTTGAGTTATTTTCAGTAAGATCTTACTTGTGTGTGATATTAATGATATTGTTCAATAATTTCCACATTCTGTGGTATCACCTTTCTTTGGTTGCATATATAGTAGGGCACATTTTCATTTGTCTCTTTGACTACCTATGAGCTCCCCAAGAACATAACCTATTTCATTCAACTTTGTATCTCCAGATGCTGACTTTGCATTCTAATTAATGTTTACTGATTAAAATTAGAAATTAAAAATTAGAGTTGGTGGTCCAAATTACCATGTCCCATACTCAGCTCTCAGTTTCTCTCACTGTCTTGAAAGCTAGGCCAGTTAATATCCTAACTTCTTGTACTTGAACTTAAAAAGGATTCCAAATTGAACTTTCTAAATCACAGCACCTTGGCTAAGTTTACTGTTTTGACTATCATTTCTTTGTTGTCATAAAAAATTGTTATTGTTGTAATTGTTATTCACATCCTCACTGCAGTGCTAAAGCAGAATAGCAATGTATTGTAAGGTCTATACATGAAGCAGTATATTGGATGCAATAGACTTGCTAGGCTCTCTTCTCACAATGCTTTCCGGTTTTGGCAGAGTAATTAGGTGCTTCTTTCACAAGACACATTCTGTGAAGGCAGAGTACCCAGATAAAAATACTAAAGAGGCTCCTCTCTTTGTTTCCTAGGTCACTGTTAACATCAAGAAATATAAGGAAGGATGAGTCAGTCACCTAAATGCAAGAAAAGAAATTATTCCCATGGTAGGTGTTTTAAAAACTACATTAAAAGAGAGTACTCCAATTCCCAAAGATAATACTAACCTGTTAGCAAATTGACTCAAAAGGGTGATTTCAAATGAATAGAATATTGGGGATATATATGATAAAAACAGAAGCATATTTGGGAAAGCCTCTTTCTCTAAAATGAGCTTTTTATTATTTTTTTCTTCTTTTGCACTACGTCTGTAGTTATCTGTGAAGTACGTAAGAATTTTTTTTTTAATCTGCAGAGCTAAAAATGCAAAATGTGATAATTATGCATGTAAGTCCAGTTAACTGTGATACTACAGAAATCACAGAGAGTATGATGCAGATGAAAATTAAATCAAATTCTACTCCATTGCTAATTGAGAATAATACTAAGGGATCCATTTCATGTTTAAGCATACAGTTACAAGTTATTTTAGAGCAACAACACTTTTCTAAAGTAATATTTTAATATCATGAATCTAAAAAGGGTATAGAATTCATATCAATATGGAAAATATTGCTATAATAGAGGGATAGAGGAAAATCAGCATATGTATTTTCAAGGTTTGCCTATTATGACATTTCCAAGGTGGTATCACTACAGAAGTAGATTGTCCAACCTTCTTTCCGAGAAGTAGCTGGTGGATTTGAACCACCAGCCTTCTGGTTAGCAGTCAAATGCCTTAAGCACTATGCCACCAGAGCTCCCATTATGACATATCCTGTTAATTTTAAATCTGAACATAACAGAAATTTTTAAAATGTAGTTAACATTAATGATGATGACTTGGCTTATAATGAAGGAAATGGAATTTTTTCTCCCAACACTGGCTATGAAGTTCTAGAATTAAGAAGTAACTCAAATTTCATTTTGTAAAAATACTTTATATCATTGAAATGGTGCAATATTAGTATATGTAAAACAAAAGATAAGACATTTTATTTTTAAGCATGCTGAGCTTTGTGGTAAAGACTTAAACAGAATCTATTTTTTTTTTTTTTTGAAATTTCCCTCGGTTGCTTTGTCCCTTTTGTTTTGTCTTTTAATTTATAATACAATAAGAGTGACCTTTTCTTGTATACAGTTCTATGGAATTTAACATATGTATAGATAGGAGCTCTGGTAGCATAGTGCCTAAGGCACTTGACTGCTAACCAGAAGGCTAGAGGTTCAAACCCACCAGCCACTCCTTAGAAGGAAGGTTGGGCAATCTACTTCCGTAGTGATACTGCCTCGGAAACCCAAGGAGGGGTTGCTATGAGTCGGGCCGACTCCACAGCACTTAACAACAACAACAACAACATAGATTCAGGTAACAACTACCACAATCAGGATACCAAGCAGTTCCATCACCCTAGAAAATTCTCTTTTGCAATACTTTCATAGTCATACTCTCCACCATCTCTTATTCTTGGCACTCTCTGATCTGTTTCCTATCACTATGTTTTTATCTTTTCAATAATATCATATGATGTAATACAGATGGAATTACACAGTATTTAACCTTTTAAGACTAACCTCTTTCATTCAGAAGTTTTTCCAAGACATTTATGAATAATTCCTTCATTTTTATTGTCAAATAGTATTGCAGTGCATGGATATACCACAGTCTGTTTATTGGTTCACTCACAGAAGGGTATTTAGACTGTTTCTGGTTTGGGGCAATTGTAAATGGAGCTGCTATAAACATCCATGTTTACAGCAGGTTTTTGTGTGAACATCTGTGTTATTTCACTAGAATAAATACCAGGAGTGAGGCTGTTGGGCCAAATGGTAAGTGTACTTTCAACTTCATAAGAAAATGTCAAACAATTTTCCAGAATGGTTGTGTCTTTATGCATTTCCACTAGCAATATATAAGAGTTCCAGACATACTTGACCATACTTGCTACTGTCAGTATTCTTTTTAGCTATTTGAATAGATGTGCAGTGGTATCTCTGAGTAGTTTTAGTTTACACTTCCCCAGTGGTAGCGAATGTTGATCATCTTGTCATGTGCTTGTTTGCCATCCATATATCCTCTTTAGTGAAGTGCCTGTTCAAGATTTTTTGCCTATTATCTAATTGGATTTTTTTTTTTTTTTTTTGGCAAGTATTCTTCCCCAAGCTTGTTGTTGTTGTTAGGTGCTGTTGAGTCATCTCTGACTCATAGCAACCTTATGTACAATAGAATGAAATAGTTCCTGGTCCTGTGCTATCCTCGTGATCTTTCCTATACCTGAGCCCTTTGTTGCAGCCTCTGTGTCAATCAATCTCATTGTGGGCCTTCCCCTTTTTCATTGACCCTCCACTTTACCAAGCACGATATCCTTCTCCAGGGAATGATTCCTTCTGACAACACAACCAAAGTAGGTGAGATGAAGTCTGGCTGTTCTTGCTTCCCAGGAGTATTCTGGCTGCATTTCGACCAGGACAGATTTCTTAGTCCTTTCAGCAGTCCATGGTACTTTCAGCGTTCTTTGCCAACCACACAACGGCAACTTGTTCCCCAAGCTACTTGTTATCATTTAATTTTGAGTTCTCACATAGCTGTTCCATGCATTCTGTCCAAGATTTAAAGCTGTATTTAGTGGTAGAGACAGAATAGAGTGAGACTACTCCATTTACCTAGATTCAGACTAGGATATGATCAGTTATAAAATCTTGAACTTTCAAATTGATTTCATAACTTACAACCACTCTACTTTATTGAACTCACTTCTTCAAGGTTTACATTGCTTACTTCACTGTTGCTTTACATCTACACTGTGGAGGCTACACCTTGGACCATCTGGAGTGATTTCCTAAAGCTCACTCTTGGTATAGTTAGTCCTCAGGGCCACAAACGGTGGTATAACTGAGGAACAGATTGGATGCTTATTTCTGTCTAATTAGAGACTCACAGTAATGCATAGTCCCTTATGGGACTCTATCTCCAATCCTGATCACGTTCCCAAGCAACAGTCCCTCTTGCCCACTGTCAACTACAGTGTCATGAATACCTCAAAACACTGATGTCTAAAATGGACTTCATCTTTTTGTCTCTCCTTCTAAAATTTTACTAAGTCATATATTTTTTCATATGTATCTACTGAGTAGGTACTTGCTATGTTGCAATGTGCCATCAAGTTGGCCCCTAATCATAGCGACCCCTCCTTGGGTTTCTGAGGCAGTATCACTATGGAAGTAGATTGCCCAACCTTCCTTCCGAGGGAGAAGATACTATGTACAGAGAATATGTGTGCTCATTTTCACTGGCCAGCTTGTTTTATGCTTGAGTTTGTGTATATTTAACTAAATATAAAAGGAAAATTCTAAAACAAACTGTAATTTTTATTATAGGTATGCCTTGATCAACTTTTTCACACAAACTTATTTTCAATTTTCTTTTTAATGTAGTGAATCTTTATTTTCTATGCATCATAAACCTTCATTAATATGGTAATAGGCTAAATGAGAAAGTTTTAGCATCAACCTCATAATTGTTTTACTGTATGAATGTACCTCATGGAACATTCTATGCTCTTGGAGAGTAAAGGCCACAATTTATTCCTTATGTGTTGACCTTTTTATCTAGAACTGTGACACACATATATAAAATGTTTTGTGTGTGCTAAATGAGTAAATGATTGTTATAAAAAATTTATGAACAGGTATCAAGAGAATCTATTCATTTATTCAACTAGTATTAGTTAAGCACCCTTGCTCTGTGAGTCCCTATTCCTTCATCATAACTCAACCTACTATGATTTTATTAAATACAGGAGAGATGTAGATGTCTATCCAGTGACATATGCCAATAAGTGCAAACATACAAACAAGCCTCTTGTTTTATCTTTCCTCAAATTCTAATTAGAATTCAAAGAGTACTGCTTCCAGTTTTAACCAAAAACCAGAAAAAACAAATTCACTGCCATGGAGTCAGATCTGACTCATAGCGACCCCTCCTTGGGTTGCCGGGGCAGTATCACTACAGAAGTAGATTGCCCCACCTTCCTTCCAAGGAATGGCTGGTGGGTTTGACCAGTTTTAATAGTAAATGACAAATAGTTTTCCTTCAATTGTACCAAAGTTTGACTCCCAATTATGTCCACCCATTCTAGTTCTGCAACCTAGAATTACAGTGGATGAATTACATGACATCCCTTCAAATATATCCACTCTAATGCTTTCCTTTTTCCACCTAAATAACACAGCTCTTTAAAATATTCTTTATGTAATACACATTAGAAAGCATTTTTAATTTTTTTTTTTTTTTTAAAAGGCTGAATTAGTAACATCCTTGATAGCACAGGGGTTAAGCACTTAGCTGCTAATTGAGAGGTCAGTGGTTTGAAACTACCAGCTACTCCACAGGGGAAAAATGTGGTAGTCTGCTTCCTTAAAGATTTACCACCTTGGAAACCCTATAGGGCAGTGTACTCTGCCCTACAGGGTTGCTACAAGTCTGAATCCACTGTAAGGCAGTGCGTTTGGTTTTGGTTTTGGAGGCTGAATTAATCTCTGACATACACAATGGTAATAGGTTGAGGGGTGGAGAAAACAGGAGAAAATAGAGGGAGTGGAGGGATATGATGTAGTAACTAGTATTTATTGAGAGCTTGCTATGTACTAGGCAGTTTTACATGCATTATTAACACAAAGTAACCTCATCATACCCCCTTCAAGTATATACTTTATACTTACAGATAAAGAAACTCAATTATGTTAAGTTGTGTTACCTAAGATCACACAATTAGTAGGGACTTGAACACAAAACTATTGGTCTTCAAAACTCATGCTTTAATCCACTATACTGCATTGTAAAAGAAAAATGAGAAACAACTAGATGTGTCTAAAAATCAATCAACTCCAATTATGTTATATCCTGAAACCAAAATGGTATTTCTATAAATGTCATAGAGCAGGATATCGTAAAATAGTTTAGTTGCATAACAGAAAATATTGTTTTAGCCATGCAGGAATTGATTTTACAAACAAATTATTTTTAAAATAACTTTGTCTGAATGCACCCTTATCAATCTTAAACCAATTCTAGGAGGGAAGACATTGGAGTCTTAATATAGTCATTCATTTACAACTCAAAATTGGAATTTATTTGTTCAGCATGTATTGTTAATAACTACATTTTTTTTTTCATGTCCCTCTCTTTCTTTCTGATCTTATCCTATGCTTTTATTTCTAGCCTCTTTCACTTTCTAATATGAACTCCTAAGATTTATGGTTTTAGATTTCTGGAGTTAGAAACTTAACTCTCACGGAGATTATTATGAAAAACAGTGTTTTTGGATTAAATCAGTTTACTGATTTTGCCAATTCTAGGTTGAGATTTCAAACTGGTTCATTTGTGCTATAATGACTACAACCAATATATATAATTTTTGTTAATTTAGAAAAGTAAGGAACCAACTTCCCAATGCTTTTGTTTAAATCTCTTTAATGTTTCCTCATTTGTTTCTGAATGCAGATCTGTTTTTAGAAGCTACCATAAGGTTCCACTTCATAGCAACCACCAAAGAACCATGCAGGGATTCTTTAATTCCTCCTTCCTGTCTGTGCTTCGTGCTTTTTTGGGGCCCAGTTTTCTGGATTTCCAGACACATATTGAGATTCCACTGGTACAGTATCTATTAAGATTAATGGATGCTGCTGGCCACATACAGAAGCCAAAGAAAACTTCGTCAAAAATATGAATAAATTCAAAATAAAGCATACTGAGAACACAAATGAGAATTAAGTGAAAAGCACAGAGACAATCTTCTGTCTTTTATAGCAAGTGATTTATCTTCTAGAATCACACTCAACGATTATGGCTGTAGACTCCATCAGATGATTTTTTACGGCTAAGGAAATATTCCACTTGAGGCACAGATCCAAATTTCTGAATCGTGACATCAACAGCTGAAGGCTAAAGATAGACAGTCAAAACACCATTTTCTGTGTTAAAAAAGCAGTTATAGTGCATTATTTATGAAGTTTATTGTTTTAACACTGTGATGGCTCTACTGGGAAAAAGATTTATGACAGAAAATATTATTTCACACCTTCGTTATACACACACAGTTTTTAAAGTGGTGATGGCTTTTTTTTTTCCTAATGTCATGTTTTCAAATGCATTTTATAAGATGTATATAATAGTTGTCAACAAATCATTTTGATTTCAAATAACTTAAATTTACACCATGGTCGTCACAGGTCTAAGCACACATATATCTCAGCAGTTTTGCATTTGCATTACCTCCATCTAGAAAGCTCTTTGCAGATATTTCTATGGCTCCCTCCCTCATTTCCTTCAGGTATGACTCCACATATATTCTTCTCTGAGAAGACTTCCCTAACTACTCCTCTCTCACCTAATAACATTTCTTACTCTGTAATGTTGTTATTGTCTGTAACCCCACACTAAAATAAAGGTCTCATTAGAACTCCTAATGTTTTATTTACCGTACTGACTCCAGCACCTAGAGTGGTACCTGGTATACAGTAGGTGTTCATAAATGTCTGCTTAATAAATAAAGGTCACTTAGTTAAACTGCAAGTGTCTGTTCTTGGCTCCCATCATGTACCTTCTGCCTCCTTCTCCGTCACTTAAACTAAGTCCTTAATCAAATCCACTCTTACCCGCTGAGAGATGCTGAAAGATGCATGCTGAATGACAGACCATAAGGAAGGCTAAGGCTTGTCTTGAATTCACCATTACTAATGGCCTTTTACTAATGCTGGGGTACCATTAAGAGCCTAAACTTTCAATACCCAGAGGAATATTGAAATTATCTATTCCTTAGCCAGAACAGTTATTGCTAGACAGAAGGCAAGGCAGACATGAACTTGTGACCTTCCCGATGAAGTAGCTGCACCACCACCCAGAGGGATTTGCTCTTTCAGATAGCACAATGGTAACACTGTGTACAGAGAAATGATTCACAGGAGAAACAGGAGCTCCGCCAAAGGCAGGAAGGCAATCTGTACGGAATACTATATGCTCAGAGGACTTTCTTTTCATTTCAAAAGGAGAAGCAAGAAGTTTGGGGGATGGTAACTACCCAAGTTATATTTTATATTCAGTAGGTGGGAAGACTTAGGATTGGCCAATAATTTCTTTTGGCATTTTTGAAGTGGACTCCCAATAAAGGAGCTTCCTTTAAGTAAAGTAAGCAAAATGTTCTTTGAACAACTTAACAGTTTTTTTATAGCTCAATTAATACTGAAGAAAGGTGAGGATGATAATAATGACATTCATGATGATGATGATGCCAAAAAAAAATAAAGTGAGAGAAATGTTTCTAATACAACTGAATGAGATGGCCAAAAATATTTTTTAAAGCAAAAACATTAATGGGGAATTTGAAGAATATTTATTCAAAACCAAAATGTATATAAAGGAATGAGATGTCAAAGTGAGAGAGTGTTCTACCTATATAAAATTCTAAATGATTCAGTATTCATAACATTGAGCTCATTGACAAGGAAATTAATTCTAAGCATTGATGTTTCTGTCCAGAAACATGACATTATAATGAAGAACTATATTGTCATGTTGTTGTTGTTGTTGTTGTTATTGCCGTCGAGTCGCACCCGACTCATAGCGACCCCTCCTTGGGTTTCCGAGACAGTATCACTACGGAAGTGGATTGCCCCATCTTCCTTCTGAGAAGTGGCTGGTGGGTTTGAATAGCCAGCCTTCTGGTTAGCAGTCAAGTGCCTTGGGCACTATGCTACCAGAGCTCCTATTGTCATAGGTAACATTTTATTTCCTTAAGAGCATTGTTGACTTTCTTTTTTCAAGATTGAGATCACTAGAAACAAAAATAGAGCAATCTATAAAGAATCTGTATGTGAAATACTTATGTGTAAACAAATTAAACCCCTGGTAAACTGAAGAGCAATCAAGTAAAAGAATGACCTCAGTGAATAAATTATTTATCAGGAGTCTGTGCTTTGAGATCTAACTTAAGCCAGCTTCTTCATCACCCTTGGGAAATTCCCTAATGCTTTCTCAGTCCCTCATCTGTAAAATATAAATGTTCATAGCAAAGTATTTTGCAAGGTAATTCATGGAAATTAACAAATTACAATTTAACATGTAAACTTTGCTGCATTCACAATGCAATCTGGTAGATATATTAAGCCTTCCCTGTAAAGAGGGGCATTCCAAGCCTCAATGTGGCTTCTATGCTTTCATACACTGGTACCTGATGGGCTACCATTTATCTACATCCTTAAATCTAAAGTATAATTTTCTTCTCCTGACCTAAGGCAATATTTTTGTGTGCGTGTGTGTGATTTGGGTGAAAATTTACAGAGCAAATTCACTTTCCATATAGCAGTTTACATACACTTTGTCTCATGACATTGACCAAAATTCACCACAATGCAACAGCTCCCCTCCCACTTCCTCCCGGTAGTTACCTCTTCCCTGTGTCCATCCCTCCATGCACCCCTGCCCTCTGAGCTATCTCCCTGTGCATAAATAGCTCTTCTTTCTCCCATGATTGTTCTCTCCAAGGAGTTTATCTACCTGATGTAAATGTTCAACTCATATATGCCTGTCTTTTGTTTGGCTGGAAACCATGGGTGTGGATTCAATTCCAGACCTGAAGGGCAGCTAAGAGCCATAGTCTTAGTGGTTCCACCAGGCTTTATCAGAGCAGCAAACCTGGCCCCCTCCCCTATTTTGTTTTCCAAATGCTTTTGAGTTTTGTTCCACATTGTTCTCCCTCTCTATCCAGGGTCTCTTACATAGATCCCCCTCTGAGTGGTTGATATTGGTAATTGGGCACCATCTAGTTCTTCTGGTCTTCTGGTCATATAGGCTGTGGAGCGCATGGTGTACCAGTCGCTAGGACTAATTCTTTCCATGAATCTTTGGTTTTCTTCATTCTTCTTTGCTCTGGATGAGGAGAGCCCCATCATTGCATCTAGATGGCTGCTTGCAAGCTTTTAAGATCCCAGTTGCTACTCACTAAGGCAAGATTTTTTAAGCATAGACAAAAATATGGTATGATCTTTAGAATAATGTAGAGTGTGTTTCTGACCATTAGAATCTGTAACATTCCTTGGAAGAAAGAACAAGAACAATGCATCACTAACTCCATTTCACTATACCATCTAGAATGCCAGATTGGGATTATTTTCATTACCTACATACCAGAGGTCATCAGGTCAACTCTGAGTCAAGGCCACCCCACATATGTCAGAGTAGAACTGTGTTCCATGGGGTTTCCAATGACTGGTTTTTCAGAAGTAGATGTCCAGCCCTTTCTCCTGAGGTACCTCTCAGTGAATTCAAAACTTCAGCCTCCTGGTTAGCAGTTGAGCACATTAACCACTGACACCACTCAGGATTCCAAGTGCAAAAAAAAAAAAAAAAATTCACATAAAGGGAATGAACATTCATAGGGAGATTGTTTTTACTGGATACTTAAATATCCCATTTGATGCTTAAAATAATTCCATGAATCAGATGTCATTATAGAGAAAACATTTATAAAAGGATTATTTTACCAGATGCTTGAAGTATTTAATGAAATACTTAAGAGAATTCTATCATACAAGCATTATTATAGAGACAACTTCAAGATAAAACTTGAGGCCCAGAGAGCTTAAGAAATGTATTCACAAAGTAGGAGTAATGATGCCCAAGGCCTTTCTGTCTATAATTCTGTGGCCTTTTCACTACACCAGTGGTTCTGCAAGTGCTATGCCATGACCAACACCACAAGCATCACCTAGTGTCATATTCCCTAAAGAGTATTCCTGACCTATTTTTGAGATTGCTGCCTATTGAATCAGAAACTCTGGATGAGGCCAAGTAACTTGTGCTTGGATAAGTCTTCCAGTGACTCTAGTGCAGTCTAATATGTGTGAACCTCTGTATTCCACCATGTTTGTGATTGGCTTCACAGAATTCTAGCATATAATGAAACCCAAAGGGGGGGAGGGATGGAGGCAGAATTATAAATAGTGGAGATTATAAATTTTTATAATGTAGACTCTTTGGTATAAGGAAATTTACCTTCAGTTGATGCAGTGATCGTGGACTTTCTCAAACTCAGAAATGCTTAGATGAGGATGGTGAATAATGTTATCTCCAATGCCAATTCAGATCACCTGCCTGTCACTGCTTGTGAGGTTGTATCCAGTGGGAGAGAATGCCATGACTGCTGATGGTGTCTGCCACAGGCTGGAAGAAGGTAATGAGATGGCACTAACAGTGGGTTTTCTGACCTTTTTTAATTAGAGTGATCAATTATGAGCACCTGAAACTATTTTAATGTCTGAAAACTTCCTATATAAGAAGCTAACCTATAAATGCAAGGAGCTCTGGTGGAGTAGTGTTTAAGGCATTTGGCTGCAAACCAGAAGGTCAGTGCTTCAAATCTACCAGCCACTCTGTGGAAGAAAGATTGTGTAGTCTGCTTCCATAAAGATTTACAGTCTTGGAAACCCAATGGGTGTCACATTGAGTTGGAATCAAGTCAATGGCAGTGAGTTTTGGTGTTGGAGTTTTGGATCCCATAGAAGCAATTATAGATATAGGTGGCTTATTGAAAATACAGTGAGATATTCATGTAGAATTGGATTGAGCCAGTCTAGAATATCAGTCCTATTTATTGTAGCTGGACACACCATAATTATTGATGATTCTCAAAAACATCTTTGAATTTATTAAATGTATTCTATTATGACCAAATCAATGTGTTCTCTATGGAGTAGAGTTCTAAACAGGAACGGAGAGAGAGGGTAACATGATCTAGAATTTCCATTTTTGTGACATAAAAATTACTCCAGCACTACATTTCTGCCCTACAAAGCATTTGCATTATTTGGTCCACTGTCTATTAGGATTCTTTCAGATTTGTTTGATGTGCAAATACACCTATCCTCAAGTGCACTGTGGAAAGCCTCTGAAAAGACAGAGATCTCATTATTTCTTTGTGCTCCTCACAAAGTACCTTCCTGCAATCTTTTGCTCATAATAGCACTCAGATATTCATTAAAAATAAATTAACAACCAGAAAGAAAATAGCTACCAATTCCTAAGAGTCTACTTTGTTCCAGGAGCTTTGCAAATATTACAATACCTTTGCACAGTATGTATTTCCAGCTCCTGTTCCACACTTGAAGAAACATGTTCTGAGAGGTAAGGCTCAAGGTTGAAAATTAGTGAGTCCTGAAAGCTTTATTCAAATTCAATTCTGTCTCACTCCAAAGCTCTGTCCCCAACTAAAATGTCTTCTCTAAAAATCAATTACTCTATACAAGGGAGCATGAATCCATTATATACCCCCAAAAACCCATTCTGATGAGTCGATTCTAACTCATGATAACCACTTTAGGACAGAGTAGAACTGCCCCATAGGGTCTCCAAGGCTGTAATCTTTTCAGGGAAGACTGCCACATTTTTTTCCTATGGAGCAGCTGGTGGCCTCAAACCACTGAGCTTTTGGTTAGCAGCCAAGCACTTCAACCTGGGCTCCTATCTATTATATGCATAATATATATATACATAAAACTAAATATGTATCATAGATAAATATAAAAATAGTCACTAAGTGTGAATATCTACATTAGTAAACCTATATTGGTTCATAATTATCTGTGAATTGAAGATTTTCCTGGTACCCATTTACCTTCAGTTTAATTATAGGGAAAAAAAAAAAAAAAAAAAACTTCACTGCCAACAAGTTGATTCCAACTCATAGTGACCCCTCTTTGGGTTTCCCAGGTGGTATCTCTACAGAAGTAGGTTGCCCAGTGGCTGGTGAGTTTGAACTGCCAGCCTTCTGGTTAGCAGTAAATGCCTTAGGTAGTGTGCTACCAGAGCTACTAATTATATGGAAGTGGTACTACATTGCAGAATAATTCTGTGTGGCTCTCCAATTAATGAGAAAGGGACCTGATATTAGATCAGATATCATTTCCAATACTATCAATTAGCTAATGCTTAAAGCTGGCTAGCCTCAGATTTTCCTGATAAAAGCAGAAGGGATAGATTTTCAGCCAGAGGAACACTTTGCTCCCAGAACTTTATCTAAATTCAGTCCAAAGAATATAGAAAAGGAAATACTCATTAAACTAAAACTTCTTCAAGGCAACCATTTTGTCACATTCAACTTCATGCATGACAAAGAATACATTCAATAAACATTTGGTTAATTGTGTCTTTCCTCCAATTTTACACTCACTTGAAGAATATCATTGCCCTTTGGCCAAAACTACTTTCCACCCCAGAAAGCCTGACCTTACAAATTCTCCCTTCCTCAGAAGAAGATTCAGCTTTATGTAATAACTTCTCAAATAATATAGACCTATAAAAATAAGTAGGGGGGATGGAAGAACCTAAACAAAGATACGTGCATTTCCCAAGAATTCAACAGCCCTAACAGACACATAATCCACATGATGAAAAATCCTCTTTGTAATGTGTCAAGACAGAGAACTATACAAATGCACCCAGCAAGCCATTTAAGAGAACAATCCCCTAGTCTTTTAAGAGACTATCTAAATGGCAAATGAATTTCCCAAACAATCTGACCACAAACCGGACCACAAAGCATATGTATCAAAACACATCTGTTCATACAGTGCAAGGGATCAAATGCTTAGGAACTAAAAAACCAAATATATCAATTTAAAAGAAATACAATATCCCATATGCACAGCCATACCATGTTAAACAAGGTTATTATTGTTTTTTTTTTTTTTTTTTTCTGCTTGTTTTTTACCAAAGTCTCTACCTCAAGTACCTGACAATAGTGTGATTGCTCTACTGAGAGAAGAAACAATGGTGGGTTTTCTTTGGCAACCCAGATCATGGCTTTTGTATTCATAAGATAGAAGATATGACATTCAAAAATAGAAGATATTATTACCTACTTTGTTTCATTATTGGTAATGATGTTCATTTCTGAAAATTCTCAAATTATATATCATTACAGCTGCAGGAACACAGCAAACACCTGCTTCCGTATTCCTGAGATGATTATTTAGTCAATTTTGGCACTAAACATTCTCCCTCATTTTTATTCTTGATATGTCAAAAACAGCTGATACTGGTGATAACAACATCCTTTCTGAACATTGTCAGGGACTATTTATTACATTCTACTTTTGAAATTGTTGGAGTAAATATCACTCTTAGCACTTTCATTCACTTCAAATCTATATCATTCTTCAAACTATACTGATGGCTACATATGTGACATCACCACTTTCCTTTATTCACTGATGGATTCTTGCATTTAAGTCACATAAGACTCTTCATGAAATGATTTCCTTTGCGATCTCACAAGTACACCCATTACTACGTAGGAATACAAATGCCTGAGTAAGTACTTGGTGCCATGTAGATTTTCATAGTGAAGGAAGGCAATGACTGCTATTAACATGTCTGCTGCTTTCTAACAAATGCATTGGTACTTCGAAGAAAATTGAATGGAGATGTTTTATGCAGAGAAAGCAATCATGTTATTCAAGGGCCAGCTGCCATTTTCTAAGCACATAGTCATAATATTACAAATTAAAATATAAGAATTAGTCACTACCTCAGTTGTCTAGAATCTAGTCATTGAAGAATTAAGCTAATGAAACCAAGATTTAAATTTCATGTGCTTCCTGGCCTTGCCATTTCCACTCTCTCTCTCATCTTCCACTGTGACTACTTATCTTCTTCCTGAATCTTACCATGTCTCTCTCTTGCTTTATAAGATCAATGATCCCAGGCACTGACAAGATAAATTCCAAAGGCTTTATTACAAAGCCTTTCCAGAAGTTTGTTTCTTATCCTGAAAACAGTAATAGATTGTTCTGCGGCAGTCCCAAGCCAAGACCCTGTTCTGTGTGGCCCATCTCCTGCTACTGCTTTCCAAGTATCCTCTACATAACTCTACAGCTGCACAGGTGTTCACACTCCTATACATCCAATGTGCAGACTGTTAGGCTTGCTTCTCCCTTCCCTCATCCACAGTGAATTCAAGATCAAGTCAAATGTCACTTGCTTACCCCACTCAAGGAAGATCTCATTGATATCTCCAGGTTGGTTTTCATCCAATCTTGGTATCCCTACTGTACTCTCTAAGTACCTTTACCATAAAATGTATTATATATTTAATTATATATTAACATATCTATTTGTCCCAGTTGATTAGGAACTCCATGGGAAATATGGCCTGGGTTTTAATGATCTTTGTATTCTAAGTACTCACCAAAATATCAGGCACACTACAGACACATACATACTCATTTAAGGCTGTTTAAGTGAATAAAGTATGCATCCCAGAATATCAGAATTACTAAGCTCCATTAAACAGCCACATAACATTCTAATGTACCCAGTCCATAATATTCCAAATGCATATGTGACTTCTCTGCAAAAGATCATAGGAAAAAAAAAATGTAGTCTAATGCCTGCCACTGAATATATATTTCAAAGTGCATGTTACATTCTTAGGCTTGTGTTGCTATCTTCACATAAAAGAATAGAACTTTTATAGCTCTTAGGGAGTAACTAACTTACTTTGAAGATTATGGTAACTTCCTATCAATTTTTAGTAATATGCATATAATTAAATCAGTTTGAGTGCAATAAAAGCTTGTGAATAGGTAAATGAAAAAATGAATGAAATTATTAGTACATATATACTATGATGCTCCAGTTTAAAGTGATGATGTAAAAGGCATCTATGTATTATTTATTACTTTACATAAGAACATTGTGTAATGAAATAAACTTTTGAGACTGGTATTTAGAAGTACTTGAAAGTCTAAAATGATCTGACAAATTCCTATCTGCTCTGGCTCAGAATTGGCATTAGAATGGAAGATGACTAAGCACAACTATTGTCAAAGAATAATTCTGAAATAACAATTCAAAGCAGAAAAGGTAATGGAAACACAAAGGGAAAGAGAATTAAGGAGATAAAACCTGTATTGTAACCTAACCTAACATTTCTCCTTTTTTAATGCTTTACAGAATCAAGTAATAAAATTATTAATATCCATAGGCAAGAGACTATGATAATTTTGGTGTAATTATTCCTTTTTATTACAATATGGAAGCATTAAAAATGATCTTATAATAAATAAACCAATATTATAGATCGACAGATAGAGTTGCAATTATTCACATCACAGTATGAATTCACTGAAACAAAACACTTTCAAGTGATCAGTTTATTCTGGTACATTAAAAATATGACAGTAAATAAAATATTTAAAAACTGTATTTTAGACATACATCTACATTGTAATGTTTGTAGTACTCATAATTTAAAACACCAAGTCTGTCATTATTCTGGTCTATTGAAATTGTTCAAATAGAAATGCAGATGATGAGCTTAATCTTTCTGAATTCTTCTATCTCAATAAAGGGAGCTCTAGGGTGAGAAACAATACCCTCAAAAAGAATAATTTCCTATCCCTCCAAGATCCTACAATAAATAAGTAAAATGCTTTAAAAAATACATAACCTATCAAGTAGAGAGACATAACAACTCTTACTAGATGAAGGGGTTCCCAGGACAGGGGCAGTGTGTGGTTTGTTTGTAGGCCTGTTCTGCATGATATAGCACCAAGCACCAAGCACTGAGAATATATTCAACAAGTATTTGTGGAAAGCATTCATAAATATATGAGCTTTGGAAATAAGAAGAGAAAGGAAAGAAACTCTGAAGGATCCCTTACAATCTTAGATACTGTTTTGGTTCTCTAGTGCTGCTCTAACAGACATATCACAAATAGAGGCCTTAACAAACAGGGATATATTCTCTTACAGTTTTGGAGGCTAGAAGTCCAAGTTCAAAGCACCAACTCTAAGGGCTGGGTGAAGGCCCCTCGACCTTGACCTTCAGCTCTGCCTCTTGCTCACTGAAGCTAGAAGTGTCTCTTAACTCAGGCAGCTGCTGGCTGCTGAGGCTGACAAACCCAAGGCTAACAAGTAAAATGGCACAGTCCCAAGATAATTAATCAACATGGCAGGCCACTAGTTCAGAAACAGTCCTAAGATCAGCAGGCAACATGGCAGGCTTCTGAATGAAGACTAAGCTACATGCAGGTTCCAAGTGTGCACAAAAGCTCAAGACCTTTCTCAAAGTGTCTTCTTCTATACTGGAAGCAGACCACATCCTTAAGGCAGTTACTCAGCTACTCACAGTAAATGCCACCATGGAGTTGATTACTAGTCTCATCATGGGGAATAACTACATCCAGCTGCCCAGCCACTCAAAGCCAGGCCCAAACAAATTGACACACAACTTAACTACCACAGATACCCATATCTGAAAGTCCCCTAAGAATAAATCTAGTCCAATCCCTTCTTTAGCAAATGGGTAAATGGAGCCACAAAGAGAAAAAGTCATACATTGAGTTGATAGAAGACGTAGGATTAGAACTCAAATCAGTGGTCTCTCAGTCCATTGGTCTTGCTATCATCCCTTTCAATTCAGCAGCAAGCCTAGATTAGAGACTTCCAGGGAAGCACAATTTCTGGGTATATTAGATATTCACATTTTTGTTGACTGTCTACTATGTGTCTGACACTGTGTTATGCACTGGAGATAAAGGTAAATAAGATGTAAACCCACTGCCTGTCGAGTGCGACTGGACTCATAGCGACCCCTCCTTGAGTTTCCGAGGCAGTATCACTACGGAAGTAGATTGTCCAACCTTCCTTGCGAGGAGTGCCTGGTGGGTTTGAACCGCCAGCCTTCTGGTTAGCAGTCAAGTGCCTTAGGCACTATGCTATCAGAGCTCCAAAATAAGATATAGCTTTTATAATTTATGGAAATGTATTCATAGTTTCTTTGTTTCTATATTCATTAATTGGCAGCCATCATAATTGATGATATTTATATTTCAGTTAGAATTTTTCCCATCAGATAAGCTAAGATAAAAAATATATATATTTTAAAAAGAACCTAAAGTCTTGAATTTCTGGGAAATAAGGGCATGCAGTTTAAATAAAAAAGCTGACAAGATTCCTGGAACTGTTCACCACTGTTAAATATTTAAGTCTGTGAAAGTGTCTAATGTAGTTTGCTCCATATGAAATATACTTAATTTTTATTTCAAAGATACCATCTTCCCATACTGGATTTACTTTAACAACAATATGTGCTTTGTAACCCTTTCAGAATAGGATCTTGCACCAATTTCACTGAAGACTGCAACCACAGACTATGCAAAGCTGAATTCTAATTAATAGTACAGTAAAAGCTTTGTTCTCTTTGCTCCATGAGGAAATGAGATGCCTTAACTCTTAAAGCAGGCATCATTTAATGTTACCCAAGGTGTTCTCATTTCTCTAAGTAACCCCTGCTCACCTTTCTAAAACCCAGTATTTAATGAAATAAAAAACAAAGCCACTGCTGTTGAGTGGATTCTGACTCATAGTGACTCTATAGCACAGAGTAGAACTGCCCCATAGGGTTTCCAAGGCTACAATCTTTACATAGGCAGACTGCCACATCTTTCTTCTGTGGAGCAGCTGGTGGGTTCAAACTACTCACCTTTTGGTTAGCAGCCAAGTGCTTTACCATGTACCACCAGGGTTTCTTACCTTTCTAAAACCTGCCCTTAAGTAAAAGGTAGAAAATTAATGAATTACATGTCTTGCTCCATAAATTTAGTACATAAACCATGCCTTATTGTATAATTAATGGTATACAACTCTATCTCCTCTAAAATTTAGCAAGCTCATTGAGAATACTTTTTCCTTTAACTAAAATAGCCAAGCATGCTCAAGGCAGTAAAAGCAAGGCACAATGAAAAACAAAGGAAAATAAAGCACTAAGCTTTGGATCATTCTATCCAGGTATAACGACTCATAACAGATGGGTCTATATTTTTCTAGTCTTATATCTTTATTTCTCACATACATATGCAACACAATTATGTTTAAAAAAAAAGTTATCATAAATCTTTGTAGTTTGATTTTCCCACTTAGCAATATATGCTTAATATCTTTCTCTATCAAATACTGTTTCTACAACATGGTTTAAAATGGTAGATAGCAATCTATCATCTGTCTGCAACTAAATCATCATTTAAGCATGCTCACTTATTAGATATGGATAATTTTTACTCTTTTTTCACAATTTTAAACAATGCTTCAACAAACATCTTTATATATACTCTTTTATGAACATCTTAGACTCATACCATCATTAGTTTACACCATCAAAGATATTAATGGATACATTATAAACACAAATTTTTAAGGTGATTTTCACACTATGGCTTATAAATGTTCATTTTTCTTCCTACAGCCAAAAGTACCAAAAGCCAATGAATCTTGACCTTCTTGATTTTAATATGTACTTATTAAATACTGAATCTTAGGGATGTTAATCATAAATGTGATTTTGTAACTGAATTTTTAGAGTACTTTAAATAATTTTTTAAACCATTTTATTACTTGGCACATAAACTGGAAAAACTTTTTAAGTGAATTGTAAAGCAATTAACTTAATAGGACAGTGTTAGTACAAGTATAGGATGTCATATCATCTTATTCCCTTTCATCTGACAACTGCTGAAGAAAAAAGACTGTGTGTGCATGTGTGTGTGTGTGCATGTGCATGCATGCATGCACACACAACCATACTTGTGTGCACATGGCTAACTTGGAACTAATTTTTTCCCAGCAAAAGTACTATGTCAATCATTCAACAATAACACTTTTAGGATTTTCAGAGGAAGTCTCTCCGTTCCTATCACTTCTCAAAAACAAGGAAAATTGCTTTTAGGAATTAAATTTTTCTAAAATTTCACCAATCTCTGACTATATATATAAATCTTTCCATACAAGCAGAAAGGAGAACCAAAGAAAGAAATAAAAGAAGAATCTAGATCCCAGGTAAGAATGTATTTGCACAATCCAGACCCAACTCATAAGCTCAGTAACCAGTTTATTTCTAAAACAAGATGGAAGGTTCTGCCTTGTAGAAGGCAAACATTGTGTTACTTGAAGAATGAAGAGTGAGGAATGAGTGTGACAGTGCTTGCCTCAGGCCAATATGAATACCCCAAGGAGAAGCATTGATCAGGTGGTTAGTACCTAGGTGACTACAGGGTAAGACCATCCCAGAACTGAATTAATAAACTTCATTTTATGCTTATGGAAGGCCAGAGCTTGACAGTGGGTGATGAGTTGACTACAATCATATGTGGGTGAGGACGTCAGAGCCCAGGTCTCAAAATCCCTTGAGAAGCTCATGTGTGCTGTTCTGTCATAACGGTGCTTTTCCACTGCTGACAGGCAAACGGAAATCACAGCTGGGTAACTTGCTCTAGGGGTGCTACTGAGTTACACCGCAGCACGAATTCAGCAGTTATTTGCTGACAGTTACTGCATGTTCCCTCATTCTGCTGGGCATACCGGGGAGTAAAATCTAAGTGTGAGACAGTCACTCCTTTCAAGCTTCCCACTGCCTACAGTTTGAAGACCAAACCCTCTACTGTTCTAATCAATACTTTTGCAGTTACAAGAATCAAATGCACTTAAAAAAAAGAAAGAAAGAAAAGCCTAAGTAAACATAAGGCAGAGGCTGGGGAGAGTATGGCAGTACACCTCTAGTGATGTGCTGAGCTGACCTGAAGCAGCTTGTAAATGCCAGTTATTAATGTTGTCGGGATTTTTGCAAGCCAATTGATACCATGTTGATAGCTTGAATCAGCCATGGTGGGAGTATTTACACCATGGAAACTGGCAAACACTGCAGCCATAGTGGGAGTATTTACACCATGGAAATTGGCAAACAGTGCAAATCAGATGTTGGTCTTTTCTGGTTGTTTTTGTTTTCTGGCGAGTCGGTTGTTAAACACTTCCTAGCCCACCATTGCATACAGCCAAATTTTCCAGTACTTTTCCAGTTTATGCTTATTAGCCCAGAATAATTGTTAATAGCACTCATTTTTCACTTTCAAAAGTGTAGCAGTTTGGATAATACATTATATCATTCTGCTAATTTTAGGACACAAAGATCTCTGTAACACAGGAGAGGAAATAGACTTTCTTATGAAGCCTAAGGAAGTGGGAACTGGAAATGTGAAACCAAAGCGCTGGTGCCTCCATTTCTTTTTTCTCAGAGACCTCATATTCCTCCTTTCTGCACTTCTATTTTTCTCTTTCTGTCACCAACTTCCTAATCAGCTTATACATGGTCTCAAATGGCTTTCTGAGCCCCTAAAACCTGGATAACCTCCCAGTCTATGGCCCTCCATGGACTGGCAATAGTCTTGGTATCTTTGCTTCCAAGTCTTGAAAGAGTGAATCGGATTGAGTTAGCTTCTCTGTTAGAGCCAAGACACACAATCTTATGTTCCTAGGAAGACAAAGGATCTGTTACATTTGGGCCAGGGAGTCTCTGCCCAGTCAGCCATGGCTTGGGGGTATGGCTTCTATTACATTTCACACTCTTCCTGGTACTATAGGCACAGGAGGTCACACGGACACATCTATTACATTTACTGTTACAGACCCCTTCAACCATACTTAAACAACAATGACAGCAGTAGTATCAAAAACCAAACCCGTTGCTATTGGGAGGATTCTGACTCTTGGTGACCCCATGTGTTACCAAATGGAACTGAGCTCTATAGAGTTCTTTGGCTACACTCTTTACGGAAGCAGATCAGCACGCCTTTCCTCCACAGTACCACTGGGAGGGTTCAAACTGCTGACCTTTCAATTAGTAGCCAAGCTCAAAGCATTTGTGGCAGCCACATGTGCTTGTTTGCCACTTCCTGAATCCACCATGCTCTTTAAAGCCTCCCTGCCTTTGTTGCTGCTGGGAAATTCCCTCTGTCCAGCTTCACCCTCATTTCCTCATCCCTTAGAAAACTCATCCTCATCCTCCGTGGTACAACTCACATATCATCTCTTGTAACTTTCCATAACCTCGCTCACATAGTTATGCACTTTTCACTCACCTGTCTTCCCATTGAGTTCCTCTGCAGTCTGCACTTTGAAACATGAGAGGTTAAGCAGCACCTCACCAATTTACTAGATATGCTACCTTAGGAAAGCTATGTGGACTGTTTGAATAACTAAGGGATAATTATATCTATCTGGTAGAGTTGTAAGGACCAACGTAACACATAGCAAGTACTCAATGCTAATTATTATCATTATTGCTATTATCACTTATAGTACAGAACCTATATTATTAAAATACATATTGTCTCACTAAAGAACAACGAATTACATAAGAAATCTATCAATTTATATGGTTCACACTGTCCTCTTTGTAGTTTTTCAAATTTACCAAGTACATTTCCTCCTCTTAGGCTTTTGACTTTCTCTTCTGCCTAGCACAGACTTTTTCTAGATGTATATGTGGCTCATTACTTTCTTTCATTCAGATCTTTACTGTTACTGTTTCCATCCTCGGAAAAGAGGACTATTTGGATGACTCTATCTAAAATAACAGGAGCCCTAGTGGTGTAGTACCTAAGGCATTTGACTGCTAACCAGAAAGCTGGTGGTTCAAACCACCAGCCACTCCTCAAGGGAAGATTAGGCAAACTACTTTCATAGAGATGCTGCCTTCAAAACCCAAGCAGGGGTCACTACGAGTTGGAAACGACTCAACAGCAGTGAGTTTGGTTTGGTTATCTAAAATAACAGCTTCCATTACCCTCTGTTGCCTTTCCAAGCTCTTTATTTTCATCATATTATTAGCAAACATTGTGTGTGTGTGTATTTGTTTATTTCTTTACTGTCACCCCTACAAATATAAGCTCCAGGGGAAAAGTCTAGTTTGTTCATTACTAAATTCCCAGTAATGCCTAGAACACTGTACATTGCAGGTGCTTAATAAATATCTGTAAAATGTTTCCTAGTATATATTCCAAAAAAACCAAACCCACTGTCATGGAGTCAAATCCGACTCATAGCTACCCCTCCTTGGGTTTCTGAAGTGGTATCACTACAGAAGTGGATTGTCCAACCTTCCTTCCGAGGAGTGGCTGGTGGGTTTGAACCGCCAGCCCTCTGGTTAGCAGTCATTATGCTACCAGAGTACTACTCAATAAATGTTTATTCATTTGAACTAAGTAGATTAAGTGCAAAAATACAGGCATGGATCATGTGGAAGTTGAGTTCGGCCAAGGAAGCCTCTGTAAGGATCTTATATTTTTACAAGGTTTTATGTTTACAAAAGAGCTTTGGTGGCATAGTGCCTGAGGCATTTAACTGCTAAGCAGAAGGCTGGCAGTTCAAACCCACCAGCCACTCCTTGGAAGGAGGAGAAGAGGAATCTAGTTCCGCAATGATATCGCCTCAGAAACCCAAGGAGGGGTTGCTATCCCTCCTTGGGTTTGTTTTGTTGTTTTTTTAATGTTTACAAAGCAAGATCACAAGCCTTTATTTTTCCTTATACCTAAACTTCAAGTTTTCTAGAGACACCCAGTGGCCTCAATAGGCACTGCTCAGACAGCAGGAGGTACTGAGCTAAAGAGTGGTGATCTTACCACAGAGCAGCGCAGATTTAAAAAAAAAAAAAAAAGGTCATTATTTATTGAATGGGTGTATGTTTGCAAAAGAAATATGTATTTTTCACAGTCCTGAGAAATAAGTATTATTCAGATTTTTCTTTCACAGATAAGGAATTTAAGGCTCAGGGAATTTGCCCAATGTCTCTTGTCATTGTCTGAAAATGGCAAAGCAGGGGATAAATTCAAGCTTGACTCCTAAAGTGATGTTCAACTCAAAAGAAGAGTCTTGGGTCCAGAATAAGATTTACAGCTCAAGAATTTCAGCCATTAGCAGTCATAAACATCTACTTAAGAAATTTGTTCTCAGTTCAGTTTTCCTTTCTCAAAGGTAAGATCATTTCTGTCTTTTATAAGCTCCATTGGTAATAGTGGAGATGGTGACTTATCATCTTTGTTAGTGCCTAGAGCCTCTCAGAGAAAAAGGTGTCAAGCAAATCCACTGGTGTACTGTATAAAAGGCAATACCCCTTTCCAAATCACTGGGTCTTTGGGAATGTTCCCACATTATTCCTGCTGAGATCAAGATTTTCAGGTAAAAGATACCAAACAATTACTCAGATATGAAACATGAAACCACCACCCATCTGCCAGTTTGTTGTCCTGTGGTGGCTGGCATGTTGCTGTGATGCTGGAAGCTATGCCACCAATATTTCAACTACCAGCAGGGTCACCCATGGTGGACAGGTTTTAGCAGAGTATCCATACTAAGAGACTAGGAAGAAAGGTCTGGTGAAGTACTTCTGAAAATTAGCCTATGAAAACCCTACAGATCACGCCAGAACATTGTCCAAGATAGTGCTGGGAGGCAAGATAGTTGCCTAGATGGGAAGGCTCTCAGTGTACACAGTGACCACAGAATGAACTCAAACATATCACCATTTGTGAAGATGGTGCAGGTCTAGGCATTATTTGCACTGCTGTATGTGGTGGCACCACGACTCAGGACCATCTCAGTAACAATTACCAACAACAACGAGCAAAAGTAATAAATGCAATAACAAATTTAAATTTGCATTTGCTGTTATTGAAGGTGCTGTCTACTCGGCTCCAACTCATAGCAACACTATGTATAACGGAACGAAACATTGCCCAATCCTGTGACATCCTCACAATCCTTGCTATACTTGAGCCCATCGTAGCATCCACTGTGTTAATGCATCTCATTGAGGGTGTTCCCCTTTACCAAACATGATATGCTTCTCCAGGGTCTGGTCCCTTCTGATAAAATGACCAAAATACGTGAGATGAAGTTTGGCCATTCTTGTTTCAGAGGAGCATTCTGGCTGCACTTCCTCCAAGATAGATTTTTTGTTCTTCTGGTGGTGCATGGTATTTTCGTATTCTTCGATAACACCACACCTCAAGGCATCAATTCTTCAGTTTTCCTTATTCATTGTCCAGCTTTCACATGCATATGAGATGACTGAAAGTACCATGGCTTGGGTTAGGTGCATCTTTAGACTTTAAAGTGACATCTTTGCTCTTTAACACCTTAAAAAGTCATTTGCAACGGGTTTGCCCAGTGCAATACATCTGACATCTTGACTGCTGCTTCCATGGGTGTTGATTCTAGATTCAAGTAAATGAAATGTTTGACAAATTCTATCTTTTTTCCATTTATCATGATGTTGCTGATTGGTCCAATTGTGAGGATTTTTTTTTTTTCTTATGTTGAGGTGTAATCCACACTGAAGACCTTGGACATTCATCTTCAGTAAGTGTTTCAAGTCATCTCGACTTTCCACAAGCAAGAATGTATCATCTGTATACTGCAGGTTGTTAATGAGCTTTCCTCAAATCCTGGTGTTGCATTCTTCATATAGTACAACTCTAGGATTATTTGCTCAGCATACAGATTGAATAAGTATGGTGAAAGGATACAACCCCGATGCATACCTTTCCTGATTTTTAACCATGTAGTATCCCCTTGCTCTGTTTGAATGACTGCTTTTTGGTCTACGTATAGGTTCCTCACAAGCACAATTAAGTGTTCTGGTATTCCCATTCTTTGCAATGTTATCCATAATTTGCTATGATCCGCACAGTTGAATGCCCTTGCATGGTCAATAAAACACAGATAAACATCTTTCTGGTATTTTTTGCTCTCAGCCAAGAACCATGTGACATCAGCAATGATATCTCATGTTCCACACACTCTTCTTAATCCAGCTTGGATTTCTGGCAGTTAAATATACTGCTGCAACCGTTTTTTAATTGTTTTCAGCAAAATTTTACTTACGTGTGATATTAATGATGTTGTTCAAAAATTTATGCATTCTGTTGGATCACCTTTCCTTGGAGTGGGCACGAATATGGATCTCTTCCAGTTGGTTGGTCAGGTAACTGTCTTTCAAATTTCTTGGCATAAACAAGTAAGCACCTCCAGCTCTGTGCTCCTTTGTTAAACCATCTCAATGGGTATTCTGTCAGCTCCTGGGGCTTTATTTTTTGCCAGTTCCTTCAGTGTAGCTTGAACTTTTTCCTTCAGTTCCATCAGTTCTTGATGATATGCCACCTCCTGAAATGGTTGAATGTTGACCAATTCTTTTTGATACAGTGACTGTGTTTATTCCTTCCATCTTCTTTTGATGCTTCTTATATCACTCAATGTTTTGCCCATTGAAACTTTCAATATGACAATTTGAAGCTAAGATTTTTTTTTTCTTCAGTTCTTTCAGCTTGAGAAATGCTGAGCATGTTCTTCTCTTTTGGTTTTCTAACTCCAGGTCTTTGCATATTTCATTATAATGCTTTACTTTGTCTTCTCAAGCTGCCCTTTGAAATCCATTCAGTTCTTTATTTCATAATTTCTTGCATTTGCTTTATTCAAGAGCAAATTTCAGAGTCTCTTTTGATATCCATTTTGGTCTTTTCCTCCTTTCCTGTTTTTTTATTGACCTTTTGCTTTCTTCATGTATGATGTTCTTTATGTCATCCCACAACTCTTCTGGGCTTCAGTCATTGGTGTTTACTGCACCAAATCTATTTTTCAGATGATCTCTAAATTCAGGTGTGATATACTCAAGAGCAGTAAGCCCCAGGGTCTTACACTTGATTGTACTCATAAGGAATCTGTACCTTGACCAAGAGGCTGTTGTTCGAACAGAACAAGGGGACACTACATGGTTTAAAATCAAGAAGGGAGTGCGTCAGGGTTGTATACTTTCTCCACACTTATTCAATCTATATGCTGAGAAAATAATCCGAGAAGCTGGACTATATGAAGAAAAACGTGGTATCAGGATTGGAGGAAGAATCAT
>NW_006921603.1:18438124-18441442 GCF_000298275.1 Orycteropus afer afer | reverse complement strand
GTTCTGCTGTGCATGGGGTCGCTATGAGTCGGAAACGACTCGACGGCACTTAACAACAACATTATTATTTCACCCCCATCCTCCAAGTAAATTAATTTATGTGGACCTGCCAGAACATTCGGCAACAATATGCTCTCACATAAAATGTTTTGTCACATCTAAACCTGACAGACAGCACACCTGCTCTCTGTGTTACCAGTTGCCATCAAGTCGATTCTGACTCATAGTCACTGAGTATGTGTCAGACTGGAGCTATGCTCCATAGGATTTTCATTGGGTGACTTTGAGATATAGATCACCACTTCTTTCTTCTGAGGCAGCTGCAGGAGGACTCAGACCTCCAACAGTTTGGCCAGAAATGAAGCACATTATCTGTTTGCACCACCGAAGGCCTCCTAATTTATCCTTTATGTCAAGCAGGCCTGCATCTTGGTACCCTACTAAATACCCAGTAATACGACTGGAAATTACACTCAGGAGAATTCCAATTTCTTAAATATTTCCATACATAAATATTATAAAACACAAAAGTACCTAGTCTTTTTAGCCTCACAATTGTATGATTGTTATAGAATCAGAAACAAAGACATAAATATAAAATTTGTATAAGTGTTCATCAGAGAGAGTACTGTTTTCAAATCTAGCATTAAAATAAATATCACACAAATGACAAATAGCAGGATTTACGTTGTGCAATTCTGAAATGATAATGCATGTGAAAGACATACACTGTGTATTTAAATGCACACAAAGTGGAGCAGTGTTAGTCCTACAAGAAAAAAAGGTGTAACGATGCTGCCCCCTTGTGTTGGAAAATAAAACAACTGAAATATTTTTTTTGTGATTCTATAAACCCACTAAGCAGCTCTGGTGGCCTAGTGCCTAAGGCATTTGATTGCTGGTAGAGATTCAAACCCACCAGCCACTCTGCAGAAAGAAGATTGGGCAATCTACTCCTGGAAAGATTTATCGCCTCAGAAACCCAAAGTGGGTCGCTATGAGTTGAAATCCACTCAATGGTAGTGAGGTTTTGTTTTGTTTTGTTTTTATATAAACCCATTGCAATCGAGTAGAATCCAAAATAGAGTAGATATCTACTCCTAGCAACCCTATTGCACAAAATAGGGTTTTTGAAACCATAGGGTTTCAAACACTGTAAATCTTTACAGAAGCAGACTGCCGCATCTTTCTCCCACGGAGCAGATGGTGGGTTCTAACCCCCAATCTTTTGGTTAGCAGCTAAGCACTTTAACCACTGTGCTACCGGTGTCCCTTGTAACTATGTAGGAGGCACAGAATCGACTCAATATTATATGCTTAAATATTTCAAGAACAAGTTTCACAATCATAGTGAGAGGCCATAAATAAAAGGTATCAGTTATACAAATTGTCCATTGGGTCTGCTGTGCTTTCCAGTTTGTATGGCTCCCTCCACACGAAAGACAAACATTTTGTAGCATCTTATCAATCACAAATTTGGCTTTTTAAAACTTGTTTGACACTATCTAGCCTAGAATCAGCCTCCCCCACACCATCAAGTCTACATCCATACTTTGATGATTTGGTTGTTTTTTACATAAAAGGGAAAGAATGCGTGGGGTGCTAGGAATTGGGTGGCATTATGGTCCATGCCCACAATAATTATCTTCCCCACAACTTCTATTCCAAAAAAACTTAAAGATCCTCACACCCATGTATCTTATTCATTTGTTTTGAAGGCAATACTAGTGATGATAACAAGAGAAAAGAGTAAAAGAAGGAATAAAGTAGTACTTGAAGGAAAGGAAATTATTGTCTTGATACTTTTACAGGAAAGGAATGGAAACTCATTCAAATTTTACTTCAATATTTCTGGTAATTAATGAGAATGGGGGAGGGAGAAACATCGGCCACAGGACTTATTACTAGGGATAGAGTAATAATATGGAAAGAAAATGAGCATTAATTTGCTTTAGTTTGATTATTTACTATAGTATAAGGCACTTGACTGCTAACCAGAAGGTTGGCAGTTCAAACCCACCAGCCTCTCCTCGGAAGGAAGGTTGGGCAATCTACTTCTGTAGTGACACTGCCTCAGAAACCCAAGGAGGGGTTGCTATGAGTCAAGGCAGATTCGACGGCATATAACAACAACAACAACAACACTTTAGGTCCATCCTGAGAAATTTTGCAAGAATTTGGACTCCTCTCTCAGAGCCTATCCTGGTCTCTTATTCACATTGGGGTGACAACTGTGGTAAATCATGACTCACGGAGCTACTGTACTACAAGTGGAGACGACGTATATGAGATGGAAGACAATAGACTAATAGATACAAACATCATCTATGCTTCTAAATTTTCTGTTATAAAAGTAATAGTATGTAATGTTGCTTACCGGAATTAACTGTTTAGAGTGCACTGACAATGAGATTGCTCCTTTTCCTAAAGAACACATTGACTTGGCCTGGAGGTGAATGCTAAATGTAGTTGCTATGTGGCTAAGGTAAACCTTTTACTCAATGATTTATATTTGTCATGTCCTTCAAGACATGGGTGTTCCCACATAATCCCAACTTTGTCTTTACCAAGGACATCTTTTGATTACTTTCCTCCAAAAACTGCATGTCTTGGAAGCGTTTGGGTATCTTTTCTTGAAAAAATAACAACTACCATTTATCACACACAAGTAAAATTTTGTCAAAGATAATTAAAAAATGGTTGCAGCAATATATTGACAGGGAACTTCCAGAAATGCAAGCTGAATTCAGAAGAGGATGTGGAATGAGGGACATCATTGCTGATGTCAGATGGATCTTGGCTGAAAGCAGAGAATACCAGAAAGATGTTTACTTCTGTTTAATTGACTATACAAAAGCATTTGATTGTGTGGATAATTAACAAATTATGGATAACATTGCTAAGAATGGGAATTCCAGAACATTTAATTTTTCTCATGAGGAACTTGTACATAGACCAGGAGGCTGTTGATCAAACAGAACAAGGGGATAATGCATGATTTAAAATCAGGAAGAGTGTGTGTCAAGGTTGTATCCTTTCAACATACTTATTCAATCTGTATGCTGAGAAAATAATCCTAGAAGCTGGACTACATGAAGAAGAAAGTGGCATCAGGATTGGAAGAAGACTCATTTAACAACTTGAGATATGCAAACAACACAACTTTGCTTACTGAAAGAAAAAATGACTTGAAGCATTTACTGATGAAGATTAACTACTACAGTCTGCCGTATGGATTACATGTCAACATAAAGTAAATGAAAATCCTCACCACTGGACCAATAAGTTGTTGTTGTTGTTGTTATGTGCCGTCGAGTC
>NW_006921603.1:18435368-18438024 GCF_000298275.1 Orycteropus afer afer | reverse complement strand
TACTATGGACTGCTAAAAGAACTAACAGATCTGTCCTGGAGGAAGTGCAGCCAGAATGCTCCTTGGAAGCAAGAATGGCCAGACTTCGTTTCACCTATTTTGGTCATGTTGTAAGAAGGGACCATTCCCTGGAGAAGGATATCATGTTTGGTAGGGTGGAGGGTTGATGAAAGAGGGGGAGGCCTTCAATGAGATGGATTGACACAATGGCTGCGATGATGGGTTCAAGTATAGCAGGGACTGGTGCAGGATCGGGCAGTGTTTTGTTCTGCTGTGCATGGGGTCGCTATGAGTCGGAAACGACTCGACGGCACTTAACAACAACAAAACATACTCAAGGCTGTATTTTGGCTCTTGTGGACTTGTTTTAATTTTCTTCAGCTTCAACATGAACTTGCATGTGAGCAATTGGCAGTCTTTTTACAGACAGCTCCTGGCCTTGTTTTGTCTGATGATGTTGAACTTCTCTATTGCCTCTTCCCACAGATACAGTTGATTTGATTCCTGTGTATTACATCTGGTAAGGTCCACATGGACAGTCACCATTTATGTTATTGACAAAATGTATTTTTAATGAGTAAGTCATTAGTTGAGCAAAATTCTATCATGTGATCTCCACCATCATTTCTATCACTAAGACCATATTTTCCAACTACCAATGCTCCTTCTTTGTTTCTAACTTTCACATTCCGACCACCAGTAATTATCAACACATCTTTTTTGCATGTTTAGTCAATTTCAAATTGCAGAAATTGGTGAAAATCTTCATTTTGGCTTCAGTGGTTGGTGAATAAATTTGAGTAATAGTAGTATTAACTGACCTTCCTTGTAGCTATATAGAAATTATTCTATCATTGACAGCATTATGCTTCAGGATAGATCTTGAAACGTTCTTTTTGACAATGAATGCCACACCATTCCCCTTTAATTTGTCATTCCTGGCATAGTAGACCACGTGTTTGTCTAATTCAAAATGGTCAATATTAGTCCATTTAAGCTCACTGGTAGCATAGTAGCTAAGGCACGCGACTGCTAACCAGAAGGCTAGTGGTTCAAACCCACCAGCTACTCCTCAGAAGGAAGGTTGGGCAATCTACTTCTGTAGTGATACTGCCTCGGAAACCCAAGGAGGGGTCAATATGAGTCAGGTCTGACTCGATCACAAATAACAATAACAACAATGCCTAGGATATTGATCTTTATGTGTTCCATTTTATTTTTGACAATTTCCAATTTTCCTAGATTCATACTTTGTACATACTTTGTTTCAATTATTAATGAATGTTTTTTCAAAGTTTGAGTCATGCCACATCACCAAACAATGATCCCAAAAGCTTTACTCCATCTGTGTCATTAAGGTTGGCTCTACTTTGAGGAGGCAACTCTTCCCTAGTTGTATTTTGAGTGCCTTCCAACCTGAGGGGCTCATCTTCTAGCACTATATCAGACAATGTTCCACTGCTGTTCATAAGATTTGCAGTGGCCAGTATTTTCAAAAGTGGATGGCCCCTCCTTTTTCTTAGTCTGTCATTGTCTAGATGTTCCCCTAAAACCCATACACCATGGGTAATCCTGCTGGTATTTTAAATACCAGTGGCATAGGTTTCAGCCTCACAGCAACATGCAAACCACCACAGTACGACAAACTGACAGAAGAGTGTTAGAGAATTTGCATAACATTTCATACAACTGTTGTGATTGTTATGTGCTATTGAATCAGTTCCAACTCATAGTGACTCTACACACTACAGAATGAAACATTGCCCTGTCTTGAGTCGTCTTCACAAATCATTGCTCTGCTTGAGCCCATCGTTGCAGCCACTGCGTCAATCCATCTCCTTGAGGATCTTCCTCTTTTTCGCTGACCCTCTACTTTACCAAGAATAAAGTCCTTCTCCAGGGCCTGGTTCCTCCTAATAATATGTATGACCAAAGTACAAGAGATGAATTCTTAACATCCTCACTACTAAGGAGAATTCTGGTTGTAGATCTTCCAGAACAGATTTATTTGTTCTCCTGGCATCCCATGATATATTAGATATTTATTATTCACCAACACCATAATTCAAATACATCAATTGTCCTTCATTCTTCTTTATTTATTGTCCAGCTTTCATGTATGCATATGAGGTGATTAAAAATTCAGACTAATCAAACCTATTAACTGCATAGGGTAGGAGGGGGATGAGGAAACTTGAAATCCATACCAAACTACCTTTTTACCTTGACCTGCTGAATTTGATCTCTTTTACCATTTGATGGAGACACAGTGTGGGGTAATGGAAAAAGCCACATTTTAGGAGCTATCACTTATCCTTACAAGCTTCATAAACTGAAGGACAAGTCACTTAACCAAACTAAGATTCTACTTCCTGATCCGTAAGTGAAGATAATAACACCTACCTTGTAAGATTCTTCTATTAAAAAATAATGGAAATGAAGCAAATAAAGAATCTATGACATAAGGAGCAGCCAGTAGTGGTACCTCTTCTAATAATTTTCATCACTATTATTATGTTTAAGCATAGGCACTGAAACAAGGTGGGCTTGTGCTTACTCACTGATCTGCACTGAACACGTTTCCCTTGTTACCCTACTGAGAGGGACCAGGTCTTCGGGAGCAAGGTAAGCACAGGCGTAGCACAGAGTAGCAGGC
>NW_006921603.1:18429015-18434331 GCF_000298275.1 Orycteropus afer afer | reverse complement strand
TGAACTCTTACTATTATTCCCATTTTCAGATGTAATAAAAAGGATATTTAAAGAACTTATCCAAGGTAACACCATCAGTAAATTACTGAGAAAATCATATTCTAGGACTCTTTGGCTTAGTTTTACTAACCTGAAACTTTTAAATGGTAGCTACTGTAATGGTATTTATTATTTATCTTTTAAGCTAGCAAATTTCAAGTACTTATAGGCCCTGTTGTCAATATTTTCTAAAAGGGGAAAGAGATTCAGAAGATTTAAGGAACTTGCCGAAGGCCATACATCAAGGCCAGAGGCAGGATACAATCTCTCACACGTTCCCTCCCCTTTGATAAACCACCTACGCAAGATTTGGAGAACCATTGTAAAATGAAAATGTAAGGGGGATTGCTTATTCAGAAATTACTAAGAATTTCAAGACAGCAACATCCTTAAATCAAGAGCTAGGCCTTTCTGAGTGTAAGGCCTTGTGCAATGACACAGGGCCCTACCCCAAGAAGCCAGTCCCGCACCTACCTCCATAATCAATAGTTACTAAGGATACATAGGAAACAAACAAGCAAAATCTATAAAAATTTTTTGTCGTAGCAATTTTGCCTGTCTTTTCTGTACCGTTTGTTTTATGACCATAGCTCAAAAAATATCTTAAGGAACTTATTAAGAGTATTCAAGGCAAAAAAAAAAAAAAAAAAACTAGCAAAAAGGAGGAGAGAAGCCAGCACTGAAAGCTGGTACAGAGCCATAGATTACTAGAATCACAGAATTTACAGGAGCTTTGAAGATCAGAGTTCAACGGAGATAAGATGAGACACAAACCAAATCAGTGGCCCTTTGTGGATTACTTCAACTCTGGAGAATCTTTTTTTTTAATGGTGTTAAACTAGCTGGCTTCCCATCCATGACATGGTATAGAGATTTTAAGTATGTTTTGATGGTTTGAGTGGCTGGGCAGCAAGATGTAGTTATTCCCCATGATGAGACTGGTAATCATCTCCATGGTGGGATATACTGTGAGCAGCTGAATAGCTGCCTTTGGGATGTGGTCTGCTTCCAATATATAAGGAGAAGTTTTGAGACAGGAAGGAGCTCTGGTAGAGTAGTACCTAAGGCATTTGATTGCTAACCAGAAGGTTGACAGTTCAAACCCACCAGCCACTCTGCAGAAGGAAGATGGGGCAATCTATTTCCATAGAGATAATGCCTCAGGAACCCAAGGAGGGATTGCTATGAGTCAGAATAGACTCAATGGCAGCAAGTTTTTTTTTTTTTTTTCCATTTGAGAAAGGTCTCTGCAGCTTTTTGGAACTCTTGTACCTTGCATGTAGCCGAGCCTTCATTTAGCAGCTTGCTGTGTTTTCTGCCTATTTTGGGACTGTCTCTGGACTTGAACTAGTAGCCTTCCATGTTGTTTGGTAATCTTGGGACTGCACCATTTTATTTGTCAGCCTCAGCAGCCAGCAGTTGCCTGAATTAAGAAAAGCCTCCAGCTCCAGTGGACCAGGAGAAAAAGGTAGAGTTGAAGCCCAAGGTCGAGGGGCTTTCCCCCAGCCCTAGAGCTGGCACTTTAATTCGGACTTCTAGTCTCCTAAACTATAAGAGTATAAACTCGTGTTAGTTAAAGCCATCTATTTGTGGTATTTTTTAGAGTGACACAAAGTCACCAAAACATACTCTACGATGGGAAAGGAGCCATGTTAGTGCTAAAAAAAAAAAAAAATTAAAAGAGACTATTTTAGGTTAAGTTCTCCATGAAACAGAATTTTGCATGCAAGGAGTTTATTATGGTGAACCTCTGGGATCACTGACACATGTGAGGAAGTAAGGGAAGCAGGATTTGCAGAGAAACTGAACTCTGATGTGGTAACAAGAAAAGCCTCAACCAACCTCACCGGGAGCTCTGGAAGAGGATGGCCCTTGAAAGCTGCCCTGAACTGGGGGCACATAGACAGACACTCCCAGAGTCACAGGATGCAAGTTGCCTCTTGGACAAGGAATTCAATTCAGAGCAGGGAGTCCCCCAAAAGGTAGCAGTGAGATGCCTACAGTCCCCACAGCTGGAGAAAGGAGTGCTTCAGCAGTGGAATGGGGGTCAGCAGGGGATATCCATGACACCCAAAGATATGTACTTCAGAAACCAGACGTTTTTATTTGATGCTTATTCTAAAAATTAACAACTTCTCTCTGGAATCTCTAATAGCTTTCCTGCTACAAAGCAGCTAGATCCTGATAGTAACCACCTTGTGATGGATTGCTGTGCTCATAAATCCTACCCTAGCCTCTAAAAAACAAACAAACAAACTTTAAGCTGGAGCAGCAACAGAGTGCAGTAAGCACAGAATGTTGAGGAGAGGCTGAGTTGCCCTCAGGACAAACAATCAAAACAGCTGTGCCATAGGATGCTGAGCAGAGAGGAACTAATCTGTGATTCTTTCATCAGGCTAAGCCATTCTGGTCTTAGAGTGGCCCTGTGTCAGTGGCAGCCCCTGGCTCCCAGCAGAACAGACACAATTCCTCTCTGGAAGGAAGCAACCTTGGTTTAGGCTGGCAGGATACCCACACAATATAACCAAGTAATGAGCACACAATAAAATCTCAGAAAATACATTAAGTTGTAAGCCACAAAGACTGTCAGTCAGGGCACCGAAATGGCAAGGACTACAAACGTGATTGTCCAATATGGAATATAGAATTACTGTGCTCCATCACACAGAAGAATGCACTACAATTTTCCAAGATGTTGCTATTGGAGAAAACTGCCTAAAGGTAAAGGATGCCAAACTCCATGTGAATCTATAATTGTCTTAAAATAAAGGGATTAAAAAAAAGGAGATGGAGCAAAAAGATATATCACCTAGAAAAGAAAGATCATTACACCAGACAGCAGTCCTGTGAACAACAACAAAAACAAAGAGAACAGAACTGTCGAGAGAAAACAATAATGAACTTAGTATTGGAAATCGAGCAAAACAACCTTTCAATAAGCAAGCAAAAGAAGGACATGTTTAAATACACAAAAACTGAAAAAGCTAATCCCCCCAAGCCTTTAATAATGGAGCTACAGAAAAATGCACTTCAGGAATAACAACAATCCCAGAGTCCACATAGAAGGTAAAAGAGGGAATGGTGAGCAAATAAGTAATAAATGTGTAAGAATCTCAAAAAAAAAAAAGAAAAGAAAAGAAAAATCCTGCACAAAATCATAGGATTGTGTATGTGGGAGTTATGGAAAAAGAGAACAGAAGTAAAATAGCATGTAAATTAGGAAAATGTTTGAAGGTTTCCAGTTTATTTCAGGGGGTAGTGATTTAAGAGTAGCCACTAAAGAATAGTAGAAGGAAAATGACAAAATTGGGGGGGAAACTATTTTAATAATTTTAAAAAGAAAACAAGGAAAAGGTCCTGGCAAAATAGGACAGATAAAGAACAAAAGGAAGATAAAGATACAATCTTCACAACGAATATGAAAGGATTAAGGTTACCACTTAAAAGACAGAGATTATGAGATTGGATTGAAAAATAGGAAAATGGAAATAAAAATACATTCCAGTCATACACTATTTATAAGAGGGACACCTGAAATACAAGGAAAGACACAGGAAATTTGAAAGTAAACATAAGGAAAAAAACCCAAAAAACTCACTGCCATTGAGTCAATTCCAACTCATAGTGACCCCCTTTGGGTTTCCGAGGAGATAAATCTTTACAGAAGTAGATTGCCTCATCTTCCTTCCTCAGAGCAGCTGGTCAAACTTGATATCACTACATGAATGGCCAGACTTTGTCTCACCTACTTAGGTCATGTTGTCAGAAGGAACCATTCTCTGGAGAAGGTTTTCATGCTTGGTAAAGTGGAGGGTCAACGAAGAAGGGGAAGGCCCTCAATGAGATAGATTGACATAGTGGCTACAACAATGGGTTCAGGTATAGCAAGAATCATGAGGCTGGCACAAGACTGGGCAGTGTTTTGTTCTGCTGTGCATAGGGTCGCTACGAGTCGGAGATGACTTGATGGCACCTAACAATAACAACATGAAAATACTAGTACCTCTATCAGAATGAGTGATTTCAACACACCTTTCTTTCTCAATTACTTATTGATTTAGCAGAACCAAAACCAAACTCACTGCCGCTGAGCCAGATCTGACTCTTGGTGACATCTCCTTGAGTTTCCGAGGCAGTATCACTACGGAAGTAGATTGCCCAATCTTCCTTCCAAGGATTGGCTAGTGGGTTTGAACCACCAGCCTTCTGGTTAACAGTCAAATGCTTTAGGCACTACATCACCAGAGATCCCGTAGATCCAGTGGGAGGGAAAAATCAATAAAGAGGCAAAAAAATTGAACAAAACAATCAGAAACTTTGCATACATAGATATAGATATAGATATTTTTACATCCAAAGAAGCTCTGGTGGCACACTGCCTAACACATTTGACTGCTAACCAAAAGGTTGGTGGTTCAAACCCACCAGCTGCTCCGTGGAAGGAAGATGGGACAATCTACTTCTGTAAAGATTATTGCCTCAGAAACCCAATGGGGGTCGATATGAGTTGGAATCAATTCTATGCTAGTGAGTTTGTTTGTTTGTTTTAAATATCCAACAATTAGGGAATGAACATACTTTTCAAATGCACATAAAACAATTCTAATGGACCATAGAGTAGAAAGTAAGATTTAAAACATTTAAAAAAACTGTATCATATAGACCCCATCCTCTAATAATTGTGAAGTAAATTAAAAATTAAAAACAAAACATAAAAATAAATTTTTGAAGACCACATAGGTTGGGCAATCTACTTCTGTAGTGATACCGCCTCGGAAACCCAGGGAGGGGTCGCTATGAGTCGGGGCTGACTCGACGGCACATAACAATAACAACATATATTTGGAAATTTAAAAAATTTCTGAATAACTCACAGGAACACATCAATCAAGTCAAATTTGTTACATACAACAAAACCAGTATTTCATGGGACACCTGAAGCCTTTAAAATACTTACATTTACAAAAAGATAAATGGTTTAAAATACGTTATCAAGTATCTAAAGTAAAATGTTTGAGAAAGAACAAAACAAACTGAAAAAAATAGAATGGAAATACCAAAGATAAAGACAGAAATCAATGGAACAGAAAACAAAGATATAGTGGGAAAGTATACAAAATCAAGAGTATTGCTTTAAAAAGACTAATAAACAGATAAGCTCTAATATAATTGAGCAAGAAAAAGAAAGTGCACCAACAAACAATATCAGAAATTTAAATGGAAATATAATTGCAGAGGTTGTTGTTGTTATGTTGTTAAGTGCCGTTGAGTTGTTTC
>NW_006921603.1:18403347-18406577 GCF_000298275.1 Orycteropus afer afer | reverse complement strand
TTTTAAATAAAGCTACTTTGAAAGCATAGAGAACAGAGAATGGATGGTGAAAAGATTTCAGAGGGGAAACAGTATTTGTGGTACTACCAAACTGTTAATTAAACTAACATCTTTTGTTTCCTGAATTAAAACAGGACCATTTGCCCAAGAAGCTAAAAATCCTACTCTTTTAAAATGTGCTGAGTTAATCCTTTTCCAAACTTTAAATATACTCTGGTAGTAAGAATGAACTGTGGCAATTACAGCAACTCTCCTAGAGCCCCATAATATAATTTAGTAGGTTACTGCTTCAGGTTAAATGACAGGAAGAAATTGCTAACAGTGTGGAATGGTTCTTATTTTAATAAATTACTGAAGAAAACTGAAATCTTCTGAAGAGTCCTTTTAAAATATCTCAGTGGCTCATAATTCTGAGACCTCAACACATTTTAGATTAGATACAATAAATATATAAGTCCATGCATATTCTATATTTGCAGGGTTGTTGGGTATCAGAAACAAAAACAAAAACCCCAAAAACAAAAACTTTCCTCTTATTGAACTTAATTAAAAAAAAAAAAAACTTTATTACTTCTTCTCCTAGTATATTCCAGACACTCTGTAGGCCTCAGAAATGTGGAAATTAATGACATTATCTCTATTCTCAGAAACTCAAGAGACCAGTAGGCAACTAGCATGTAATCCAATAAATGACTAGATAGTGCATTTGTTGCAACATTTTATATATCAGGAGGCCTTTCCCACAGAAGTAAAATTTGAGCTGATTTTGAGTGATGAAGGGTGTTGTTAAGATGCTACATAAGCACATAAGAGAAAACCAAAAACCAAACCAAACTCACTGCCATCAAGTCAACTACAATTCATAGTGACCCCCATTGAGTTTTTAAGGCTGTAAATCTTAAGGTAAGCAGACTGCCCCACTTTCTTCCATGAAGTGGCTGGTGGGTTCAAACCATCAACCTTTTGGCTAACAGCCAAATGCCTTAAACACTACACCACCAGAGCTCTTTAAATAAAAGAAGGATAAAACTCCACTATTGAAGAAAAAGAATGGTGTACCAAAACAAGCTTCACATGAAGCCGACTTGCATTTGGGATCTGACTCTTACTAATGGGAGAACGGCATCTTAAACTCTTCACTTGTGTGTGTATGTATGCACACATGTTGTCTTGGTTATCTAGTGCTGCTATAACAAATACCACAAGTGGGTGGCTGCAACAAAAAAGAAATGATTTTCTCACAGTTTAGGAGGCTAGAAGTTGGAATTCAGGGTGCTGGCTTTAAGGAAAAAAAAAATTTTGGAGGAAGGCCCTTGTCTTTTGAGCTTCTGTTCGTGGGCAATCTTTATGTAGCTTTTCATCTCTCTTCCCCCCTCTTTGCTTCTTGCCTGTTTATTTAATCTCTTTTATATCTCTAAAGAGATTGACTCAAAACACACCTTACACGAATCTGTGTCATTAACATAACAAAGAGAACCTACTCCCCAGTGGGACTATAACCACAGGCATGGAAATTAAGATATACAACACAAAATTCTGGAGGACACAATTCAATCCATAACACATGTG
This sequence comes from Orycteropus afer afer, assembly GCF_000298275.1. Taxonomy (NCBI): domain Eukaryota; kingdom Metazoa; phylum Chordata; class Mammalia; order Tubulidentata; family Orycteropodidae; genus Orycteropus; species Orycteropus afer. The sequence goes on along the minus strand of NW_006921603.1, from coordinate 18,405,008 downwards.
CTGCTTGGTTCATTGTGTTATATTGTTGTAATGGAATAAGTGTTTGTTGTTGTCATTTTTTTAGGCACAGAGGGAGGACACATCTCTATGGGTAGAGAATGGAATATATCTGTAAAAGGATGGATGTTCTGCAGTATCAGCCTTGACTTTAGAGGCTATATCATTAACAGTCCAACTATCAGAGAAACACTTCTGTACTCAGGACTTTAAAAAGTTCTGTACTCAGGACTTAAAAAGAAACACTCAGGACTTTAAAAATTTTACTGTGGCTGAACGTCTGAAGGTATTCCCCTCCTGACATCTGAGACAGACACAGCTTTGGAAAGTAGAGAAAATATTTAGGTAAAATTAATTACTTAAATGACCTCTCAGACAGAATGAATGCAATAATTCTTGCATAGTAGTATATCAATGGCCAGTAGTGCTCCATTGCAGTAGTGCATTTTATTACTTCCCTTACTTCTTTCTTACTTTTCTATCAACAGCTCTAGAGGTACTGATGAATTGGTCTAGTATTTTCAATAAATGTAGGTGGCAGTTATGGTGCATTTTGAAATATTAAACAACTATTATTACTGATAAAATTATATATATGAAACCAAAGAAAGTACAAGAAAATAAAAATATAGAAAAATATCTCGTATGAACATAGATGCAAAGATGATAAATAACTTATCAGTAAATTGAATCCAAAAACTGTGTACAAAGAATTATACAACACAACCAAGTGGGCTTTATTCCAGTTATTCAAGGGTGATTCAATATTCGGAAGCCAATTAAAGCAATCCATGACATCAACAGACTAAAGAAGAAAAATCATATAATCATATCAATAGATAAAGAAAATGTATTTGACAAAGTCCAAAACCCATTAACTATTATAAACAAACGAACAAACAAGCAAACTAGGAAAAGCAGAGAACTTCTTCAACCTGAAAAAGAACAGCTACAAAACACCTACAAGTAACATCAGCTACAAAACACCTACAAGTAACATCATACTTAATGGTGAAAAATAAATGCTTTCCTTCTAATATAGAAAATAAGACAAGGATGTGTCCTCTCACCAACCCTATTTAATACTGTACTAGAAGTCTTAGCTAATGCAATAAGGCAAAAAAAAAAAAAAGGAAATAAAATGTACACAGATTGGGATTGAGAAAATAAAACTGATTTTGTAAATTATATGATTATATAGGTAGAAAATAGCAAAGAATTGACAAAAAAAAAAAAAAATCCTGGACTTAAAAGCATGTAATTGTTATAATGCAAGACTGTGGGACACAAAGTTAATAGACCAAAGTTAGTTGGTTTCTTATATACGAGCTATATGAACTCTTGGAATTTGATATTAAAGATACATCTCTTAATATTAGTACAAAAATAATAAAATACTAAAGCTTAAATCTAATAAACTATGTGTTGCTGTTGTTGTTATTTGCCATTGAGTCAGACCCAACTCAGAGTGACCCCTCCTTGGGTTTCCAAGGCAGTATCACTACAGAAGTAGATTTCCTCATCTTCCTTCTGAGGAACGGCTGGTGGGTTTGAACCGCCAGCCCTCTGGTTAGCAGTCAAGTGCCTTATAAAGGTCTATATGAGGAAAATTACAAAACTCACATGAAAGAAATCAAAGTCTAAATAAATAAGAAGAGCTATTA
>NW_006921603.1:18401013-18402667 GCF_000298275.1 Orycteropus afer afer | reverse complement strand
CTAGGGAAGAGCTGTCTCCTCAAAGTGGAGTAGACCTTAATGATGTAGATGGAACAAAGCTTTTGGGACCCCTATTTGCTGATGGAGGAGCTCTGGTAGCATAGTGCCTAAGGCACTTGACTGCTAACTAGAAGCCTTGCAGTTCAAACTCACAAACCACTCCTCACAAGGAAGGTTGGGCAATCTACTCCCGTAGTGATACTGCCTCAGAAACCCAAGGAGGGGTGGCTATGAGCCGGTCTGACTCAACTGCACATAACAGCAATAACAACAATTTGCTGATAGAGAATGACTCAAGATGGAAAGAAACAGTTGCAAACATCCATTACTAATCAGAACAATGGAATGCATGAAATATGAATATAGGAAAATTGAAAGTTGTCAAAAATGAAATGGAATGCATAAAGATCAATATCCTAGGCATTAGTGAGCTGAAATGGACTGGTTTGGGCCATTTTAAATCAGACAATGAATGATCTACTATTCCAGGAATGACAAATGGGAGAGGGGTGGCATTGCATTGATCCTCCCAAGGAATGTTTCAAGATCTATCCTGAAGTACAGTGCCATCAGTGATAGGATAATATCCATATGCCTACTAGGAAGACCAGTTAATACTACTATTATTCAAATTTATGCACCAATCACTAAAGCCAAAGACGAGGCAAATGAAGATTTTCACCAACTTCTACAGTCTGAAACTGACCAAACATGCAAACAAGATGCATTGATTATCACTAGTGCTTGGAATGTGAAAGTTGGAAACAAAGAAGAATCATTGGTAGTTGGAAAATATGTCTTTGGTGATAGAAGTGCACCAGAGGTTGATCACATGATAGAATTTTGTAAGACTTACAACTTATTCATTGCAAATACCTTTTTTCAACAACATAAATAGTGCCTATCCACATGGACTTTTCCAGATGGAATACACAGGAATCAGATTGATGGCATCTGTGGAAAGAGGCAATGGAGAAGTGCAAAATCTTTAGCCAAAACAAAGTCAGGAGCTGATTGTGAAACAGATCAGCAATTACTCATATACAAGCTCAAGTTGAAGCTGAAGAAAATTAGAACAAGTCCATGAGAGCCAAAATATGACCTTGATTATATCTCATCTGAATTTAGAGACCATCTAATGAACAGATTTGATGCATTGAACACCATTGATCAAAGGCCAGAAGAATTGTGGGAAGACATCAACAACATCATACACAAAGAAAGCAAAAGGTCATTAAAAAGACAGGAAAGGAAGAAAAGACCAAAATGGATGTCAGAAGAGACTCTGAAACTTCCCCTTGAATGGAGAGTAGCTAAAGCAAATAGAAGAAATGACAAGATAAAAGAGCTGAACAGAAGATTTCAAAGAGCTATTCAAGAGGACAAAGCCAATTATTATAAGGAAATGTGAAAAGACCTAGAGTTAGAAAACCAAAAGGCAAGAACATGCTCGACATTTCTTGGGCTGAAAGAACAGAGAAAAAAATTTAAGCCTCAAGTTGCAATATTGAAAGATTCTACGGGCAATGTGGGAGCTCTGATGGTGCAGTGCCTAAGGCATTTGACTGCTAACCAGAAGGCTGTTGGTTCAAACCCACCAGCCACTCCTTGGAAGGAAGGTTGAGCAATCTATTTCCATAGAGATACTGCCTTG
>NW_006921603.1:18399088-18400183 GCF_000298275.1 Orycteropus afer afer | reverse complement strand
TTGTTTGGTAATTGTACTCATGAGAACCTGTACATAGACCAAAAGGCTGTCATTAGAACAGAACAAGGGGATATTGTATGGTTTAAAATCAGGAAGAGAATGTGTTAGAATGAGAGGAGAGGGGTATATGGGAACTCTATTTTCTGAAAACTTAAACTTTAAAAAATAAAGTCTATTTAAAATTTATAGGCATTCATTCTAGGTGTAATATGAACAAAGTATTGTAGCAGGTTAATTGGTAGCCCCAAATCCAAATCCTAATCCTGTTGTTGTTGTTATGTGCCATCGAGTCGGCCCCGACTCATAGCTATCCCTTCTTGGGTTGCCGAGGCGGTATCACTACGGAAGTAGATTGCCTAATCCTAGGAATCTATAAATGTGGTCTCATTTGAAAAACATCATTGTAGATGCAATTAAGTTAAGGACCTCGAGATGAAAACATCATGAATTATCTAGGTGGGCCTTAAATTCAGTGAATGTCCTTGTAAGTAATAGATAAGGAGAAGATATAGACAAAGAAGGAAGGAGAAGGCCATGTGAAAACTGAGGCAGAGATGGCAACTATGCAGCCACAAGCCAAAGGATACCTCGAGCCAGAAGCAGCTGGAAGAGGCAAGGAAAGGTTCTCTCCTAGAGTATTCAGAGAGAGTGCAGCTCTGCTGACCCTTGATTTTGGGCTGGTAGCCTCCAGAACTATGGGATAATGATTTCTGTTGTTTTAAACCACCAAGTTTGTGGTGCTATTCACTGCAAATAATACACTTATAATACTGATTTTTTACATTGGAAATTCTCTTGACTTTGAACACTAGAATTTTGAAGAGTTTTATTTTTATAAATATTCAGTAAGATTTAACTAAATGTTCAAAGAATTAAATAGATTTCTAATTCATTTAAATAATTTAAAATATTCTTCAAAATATGTCTATGATAATGGTGGTAAAATAGTAGGCAAAGAAAAAGTTTTAAAGCCAGAATTTTGGCCAAAATTCCAGAAGCATACTTTGCACCATGTACAGCTCATGGTTTAAATTTGTTACCAGAAGATATAGGCTCAACTGAGCTATTAATAAGGAGCTCTGGTGGTGTAGTGCC
>NW_006921603.1:18397381-18398178 GCF_000298275.1 Orycteropus afer afer | reverse complement strand
TTACCAGTCTCATCATGGGGAATACTACATCCAGCTGCCCAGCCACTCAACCAGGCCTAGCCAAGTTGACATACAAACATAACCATCACAGACATGATAAAAGATCCATAAGAAGAAAGAAGCTAAACAACATAAGATTCTCAAGTAAGACACAAATCATGCTGTTTGGTGGGAAATACAATTAATTTTGAATTAATTATAGAATAAGTCACAATAATTTGATATGAATTGTTGCTTGCTCTTAATAATCTATAAAAAGCTTACAAAAACACAAGTCTAAATTTGGCTCCTTCATTTTTAAAAGAATAAAAAGTAATTTTGAATTTTTTCAAAAAATCTTTTCCTAAATTAAAATAAACTACATGTGAATTGTGCAACAAAGAGATAGTCTAAAAAATGTAAAGAAATTTAAAGAGGCAATGAAAAGTTTTTCATGAGCATGAACAGGATGCACACACAAACTAGAGACTACCTCTTGCCAGTCAGCTGCAGTGATCCAGGTGAGGAGAGGGAACCCAGGCATGCCCAAAGCAGCAGGGCAGGAGAATGGGAAAAGGGGGATTAAAAGGCCCAGGAATTGGGACAGAGGAGAAGTCAGCTGCAGGGACCCAGGTAAGGGTGGTAGGAGAGGTTTCCAAAAGGAAGACAAACTTGTCTGTCGGTTTATCCTACCATGGTGACGTGTTGATGTGAGTTTTGAGGCTGAGCCACTGGTGTTTCAAACCCAGCAGAATGCACATGGTGCACAGGTATCAGCACAGCTTACAGACTGAGACAGACTAGGAGGAAGGAAGAGG
>NW_006921603.1:18391657-18394556 GCF_000298275.1 Orycteropus afer afer | reverse complement strand
AAAATTTTTCTTTTAATGTCTCAACACTGAAAAGATTGGGAAAAAATTAAAACTCTATGTTTCTAGATATTGCTTTATAGATGTTGAAAATCACAACAAATATGATACAAATCTATTCGTTTAAGTTTAAATATTTTGTCATTTTTCCTGAGGTGACGATAACTTACCATATGTGATTCCCCTTACAATATATGAATAAAACCAAACCAAACCAAACTCACTGCCATCAAGTTGGCTCCGACTCATAGCAACCCCTCCTTGGGTTTCCAAGCCTATATCACTACAGAAGTAGATTGTCCAATTATCCTTCTCAGGAGTGGCTGGTGGGTTTGAACCACTAGCCTTCTGCTTAACAGTCAAATAAATGCTTTAGGCACTATGCCACTAATTAACTATTTCTAAATCTAAACATTCTTTAAGAGTTTTAATGACAACTCAGTTGTGACTGCCTGGGTAAACCAGTTTCTTCAAACTGAAATTATTTTGTAAACATTATCTACCCCCACTCCACCCTACCCCCCCTCAAAAAAAAAAAAAACACTACCATTCTGACTCATAACAACCCTATAGGACAGAGTAGATCTGCCTCATTTCTGAGGTTGTAAATCTTTACAAGAGCAGAGTGCCTCAGCTTTCTGCTGCAGAGCAGCTGGTGGGTTCAAACCACTGATTTGGTTAGCATCCAAATGCTTTAAACACTGTGCCACCAGGTATTGAAGAACTACAATAATTCAAGAAAGGTGGCAAAATTTGGCAATACTGCCTACAAAAAACAAATCCTTAGAATAATATAATTAGTGGCTGTGCTGAAATAAAGACAAGAAAAATAAATGTTATGAGATAAATATAATTAATCAATTATATCTTTATTCTATTATTCATCCAAATATTATGGACCATTCACATAACACATCAGCAAAATAATTAAATGTAGTCATTTATTAATATTTTGCCAAATTTTAGTCTTACGAAAATATATATTTACACATTTAAAAAATGTTTTCTTGCTGTGAAGTTAGGAGGATCTAGCATTTTCCTATGGCTGTTGTAATAAATTAATATAATCTGAATGGATTGAAACAACACAAATTTATTATTTTATAATCTTATAATGTCTGATACATATTGATGGGGCTCTGCAGCTTTGGGGAGAATCCATTTCCTCACCATTGCCAGCTTTTTGAAGCTGCCTACGTTCCTTGGCTCATGGGCTCCATAACTTCAACCTGTGCTTCTGTACTCATATCTACTGCTCTATCTGTCCTACACCCCTCTTACAAGGACCCATGTGATTACACTGCCCTGCCCAGATTACTCAAGCAAATCTCTCCACCTCAAGATCCAGATCCTTAATCAAATCTGCAAAGTTTTTTTTTTGCCATGTAAGAGAGAACATATTCATGGTTTCCAGGAATTAAGACAAAAATATCTTTGGGACAGGAGCAATATTCTATCTAGCACAGAGGGTAAAACACTTTTAATTTTGCTCCGTAAATTACAAGTATATGGTATGTGGGCCTCTGATTTGTATTCTTACTCCAAAGTGGACCTGATGCTCCACAAAAAGAATAGCCTACATTCGAGCAGGGTCTTGAGATGAGAAACTAGAATTTGGACTGTAGGAGTAAGACTTGGAAAGCAAAATTCTTGCATCTCTCTTGCCTAGACTATTGTTGTTGTTGTTGTTGTTATGTGCCGTCGAGTCTGATCCGACTCATAGCTACCCCTCCTTGGGTTTCCGAGGCAGTATCACTACGGAAGTAGATTGCCCCATCTTCCTTCCGAGGAGTGGCTGATGGGTTTGAACCGTCAGCCTTCTGGTTAGCAGTCAAGTGCCTTAACCACTATGCCTAGACTATTAGGAGCCCAGAAATGCTTACAGTTGTTTCTGAAGACAAAGGTGAAAAATACCTCATGCCTTTGGAGGTGGCCTGGGAGCTAGTCCTTCAGATCCACTGCAGATAGGAAACTATGGGACTGAAGATGATTAAGATAAATTATGATTTATTACCATTTATTGAACATCTTATATGAACCAGACATTTTATCATTTAATTCATATCACTTAATTCTCAAAACAATCTTAAAAGTTAGGTACTATTTGCATAACTTGAAGGACATTATGCTGAGTGAAATAAGTCAATCACAGAAGGACAAATATTGTATTAGTCCATTATTGCAAAACAGTCAAGGAACAGTTTATATATATGAAAGGAAATTGTCTCTGTTGGTTACTGGGGTGGGAGGGAAAAGGAGGGAACAATGCTAGATAAGTAAAGACAAGTACTGATTTGGGTGAAGGGAAGGGCAATGTTCCAAATGTGACTGATCAACATAGTGGCATTGAGGAAGAAGAAGACATAGAGACTTGTATGGGAGGTACAGACAACAAAGATGAATCCTTTTGCGCATATAGTACTGCGTTGTCAGTGATGGCAAGCATTGATATGGGTGGATAGATGGGTAGACGGGCTGAAAGATTAGGTAAGTCTATGAAGTGGGGGGAGCATGCCCAAGACTATGTATAGGGGTGGCAAGCAATGTTTCTACAAGTATTTGTATGTTCTGTAAGAATGTCCAAGTATATAGTAGAGCTGACAAGGAACAAGTTTGTAGTCATTTCTTGGCCACACCTAGCTACTTAGAATGAGCAAGTAGTTAGACCTGTGGACTCAGGACCATGATCACAGGGGACTTCAAGCTCAATTGGCATAACATACTACACAAAAACATTGTTCCATGTGCTACTTTGGCGAGTAGTGACTGAGATCTTAAACACTTGCAAGCAGCCAACTAGATGCAATGATGGGTCTCTCCTCATCCAGAGCAAAAAAGAATGATGAAAACCAAAGACACATGGAAATAATTAACCCAAGGGACTGGTACACCATGCAGTCCT
>NW_006921603.1:18379471-18391307 GCF_000298275.1 Orycteropus afer afer | reverse complement strand
ATGGGAGTGAAGGACACAGAGAAGAAGTGACTTTGGGGAGGAAGTGGGAGGAGAGTTGTTACATTGTGGGAAATTGTAGTCAATGTCATGAGACAAAGTGTATGTGAATTGCTATATGGAAGATGAATTTGCTCGGTAAACTTTCACAAAAATCACAATAAAATTTTTAAAAAGTAAAGTTAGGTACTATTATTATCACCATTTAGCAGATGTAGAACCTTAACATGATAAAGTAACAAGTTGGATTCAAATTATAAATTGGTCTGACTCTAAAACTAGAGCTTTTTAACCACTGTGGTATAATACATTTATGCGTCTTATGAATCATTGTATCTAATTATACATTACTCTGGGAATTCATTTTCCTTTTTTTTATGGACAAACCATTAGTCAAGTTAGTTTAGATGTACCAATTGTGCCATGGCAATTAAGGATTTATCTGGCCTGGAGTGCTAAAAGGGAGAGCACTACCTGAGGTCAGCAGAGTGGTGGCAGTGGTGGTAATTAGTAAGAGATTTCCTCAGGCACTGATTCTCAAACTTTAGCAGATATCAGAATCATCTGGAAAGTTTATTAAAAGTCACCAATTGCTGAGTCTTACCCTCACTTTTTCTGATTCAGTAAGTCTGGAGTGAGGCACTGGCAGTGGTAGGATCCACACCTTCCATGCTAGATATCTACCCAATACACTTCATGCCCAGCCACCAGCCATCTGACAGTGGAGGTTTATGTGCTTCTCTAATGCTGAAAGCTTCCTAAAATACACTAGGAAGAAAGGCTAGGACATACACTTCCAAAAATCAACCACTGAAAACCCTGTGAATCACAAGAATCCAATTTGCAATCAATCATTGAGATGGTACAAGACCAGGCAGCTTTTCCCTTCCACTGTGCATGGAATTGCCATGAGTCAGGGCCAACTCAGTGGTAGTTAAGAATAACAGATCTTAATGAAGCCAAATAATTTGCATTTCTAATAAGTTCTCCCGTGATGCTAATACCCTGGTCTAGGGACCATTGAGAACATTGTCCTAGTGAAAGAACATTCCCCTAAAAAAAGGAGAATCTCAGTGGACAAGAGTGAAGCTCACAAGTTTCTGCCATCCTTTTTCCCAACAGACAGATTTACCATCCATCACCAACTGTGAAGTATCAGGAATTATTTTCTCACAGTGTAATTCAAGCCAAGCTTAGAATTATCAGTTGAATTTTAATAACTAGAAAGAAGAAAATGAAAAGGGCATTCCAGAACAAGTGGAAGAAAGAACCTCATAATAGGATATATGGTGAAAGGCAGAGTGAATGAAAACATTGTACAGATACCAATAGTTCATTTAAAGCAACCATAATACTTTATTTCAACATGGATTTTTACAGTTTTCAAAGCACTTTTGCATCACCATTTCTCAAATGTTTGTGGAACATAGAATATTCGTCCTCAGAGATTCAGGAATTAAAGAATAGGCTAATTCTTACCATAAACTCACATCAACTCAGGAGACAATGACTCATTTTCAGACTTTTCAAAAGCACTTAAGCCCTGACCTGAGATTATATTCTTTTTTTTATTTTTTTATTTTTTTGGCGGGAGATGGAGCAGAGAGGTGGTGCATTAAAGGAACAGATGTTTCCAAACTCAATATTGAAAAGAATAGGAAATCAAAACCTAATTCTCAACCATTTGTACATTATTTTTTGATTATTCCTTTCACATTTTCTTTTTCCTTACTGTTTTCTTTTGAGAAATAGTGTACACTAGTATAGAGATATTTTCACTTGTATATATAAAATAGAAAGTGAAACATTTCACACCATACCAAACAGAACAATGGATCAGAGTGGCAATATTCTCATGATCTCTGTACTAGCCCAATCATGATAGATTAAAGTAATACCAAGGAAGAGGGAGAAAAAAAAAAGGGGGGGGAGAGAAATTAACCAAAGGTCACAGTAGGAAATAACAACATTCTCAACTAGGGGCTCTAAGAATTGACAGTCAATCAGAGGGACACCATGTGCCCAGAACTGCCCATCACTACCTGGACATAATGGTGTACTTGAACCAGTTCATACAGGGAGATTTTTTCTCAGCTCCTCACTGGTGATCTCACTTTGGAAGCTTGAAATAAGTCAACATGAGAGTATTTACACCACAGAACTTGCCAAATGCTACAAGCCAGGACAGTATGTTTAAAAGAAATGGCTATTAAGAGAAAGGAGGGAGAAGACGGAGTTGTACCTGTAGCCCACATGTTTGTTCCCTCAAGCAATATAATCCCTGAATAATTAGGTAAAGCAGATAGAAATAGTGACACTGGAGTTATGAGCAACTAAGGAAAAGCTAAAGTATCAGATTTAGTGAAGAGAAAAAGAGCAGATTAAACAACTAGGAAAAATAAACAACCCACCTAGCTGGCAGAGACAGACAGACAGAGAAGGAAAAGATTCATTAGAATACAAAGGAGGTCAACAGAGAGAAAGAGACCAAAAAAAAAAAAAAAAAACCCCACAGAACCCATAGAGGCATTGGGGACTCAAAATACCCACACTGGGAGATTCTGGCAGTGACCATGGACCTGGGGAGCTGAGTGAGTGGATAATCTTGCTGAGAAACAGATCAAGACCCTCCTTGACTTGGGCTGCCATGGAGTCCAGAAAGGAGTGGTGGGAAAGGAGAAATTTCCTCCAAGTAGGCTGAGCCCCAGAGCGTGGGCTAGAGTTCAACTCTTCCACAACCTGATTTCAGCACAAAGTGGCCTGGGGTACTGGGTTTTTGAAGCTTCTCAATATAAACAGAAAGTGGTGGCCCTCTACCCATTGGGCCCTCTGTCAATTTTGAACCACAGGTCTTTGATTGACAGTAAGACATCATCATTAGTAGACAGCTCAGGAAGGCACAAACTACATTGTCTATCCTGGCGGAGCTGTTTGAACTGTCTCACCCAAATGCAAAAAACAGGAACTCGCTACTGGAGCACCCCCCCTTTTTTTTCCTTTTTATTTTTCTTTTTTGCTCTTCTCCCTTGCCTCATCCAATGGAAGGAACACATTAAACCACCACCAGGCAACAAGAGTTATTACACTGAGCACCTGACCCAATAGGTAACACCTTCACCACAGAAACAATGACATATGGTGGACATCTGCTCATCCAGACTCCAAATCTCCTTCATGATGAACATAGGCCTGCACCCACATCCCCCCCCCCCAGTGATTCCACCGACATACAGAGAGCTGGAGAGCAAGCCAGTACAATTGAGTTAATAATCAAAAAAAGTACACCTGCTCCATACTTTCAGATATAGTATAATATGAAATCAGGGTGAAACAAATCAATACATATCTAATAATTAAAGACAACAACTTCAAAATGTCTAGGAAACAACCCAAAGCAAACCAAACTCACTGCTGTTGAGTCAGTTCTGACTCATAGCGACTCTCCTTGGGTTTCTGAGGAGGTATCTCTATGGAAGGAAATTGTCCAGTCTTCCTTCAGAGGAGTGGGAACAACAGCAAACCACAAATCAAACAAAAACAAACAAACAAACAAAAAAAAACAGGACAAGACAATAGAAATAAAAGCCCAGGCTAAAGTATGTATCATGGAAGAAGAACAAACAAGCAATAGAACTATCTGAGAAGAAATTCAGAAGGTATATATATGTATAGGGCTCTCCAAGAGCTCAAGGAAACTACAGACAGAATCAAGGAGAAGACAGACAGTACCCTGGAAGAATTTAGGAAAGCCATTCAAGAACAAAATAATGAGATAAAAACACAATTAGAACTCATACAAAAACAGCAATTAGAAATCCAGGAGATTAACATGAAAATTACAGATAGACAACACAGTGGAATGACCAAAGAGTAGATTAGAGCTGGGTGAAGAACACATTTCTCAACTAGAAGATAAATCCCTTGAAGCAACACTGTATGAAGAAAAATCAGAACAAAGATTTAAAGAAAATGAAGAGAACCTAAGAGTTATGTGGGATGACATGAAAAGCAACAACCTCGTTGGAATACCAGAACAAGAAGAGAAAAAAAAAAAAAAAAACACTGAGAAAATTGTGGAAGACTTGCTAACAGAAAATTTCCTCCATATTATGAAGAAAGAAAATATATCTGTCCAAGAAGCTCAATGAACTCCATAAGGATAGACCCCAAGAGAAAGTCACCAAGACATATCATAATCAAACTCTACAAAACCAAAAACAAAAAAAAAATCTTGGGAGCAGCTCAAGAAAAATGAAATGTCACCTACAACAGACAAGCAATAAGACTAAGTTCTGATTTCTCAGCAGAAACCATGCAGGCAAGAAGGCAATATATAAAACATATAACAAATATATAAAAAGGCATACATAAAACATTGAAGGAAAAGAACTTGCAACCAAGAATTATGTATCCAACCAAACTCTCCCTCAAATATGAGGGTGAAATAAAGACATTCTCACACAAACATAAATAAAGGGAATTTGTAAAAATCAGACCAACCCTACAAGAAATACTAAAGGGAGTGCTTCCAATAGAAAACCCACAACAGAGAACAACAAATTAAAATCAGGACACTTGACATCACCAATTAGAAATCAAACCAAAAATAGATGCTCAAAATAAGCACATAAAATAATGTACACAGTGAAAATAAGAAGTCAATCTGCAGTCAACACCAGCAACAAAGCAAATTGAGGGAATACAAGTTTAATTACAACACTTCCAAATGGAGAGGAAGACAGGACAATGTTTTTATAAAACTGACTCTTCCAAAGTTAAGGAGATAAGAATTTACTTCAGGGTAACCACAAAGAAAAGTAACAATCCACCTAAGCAAATTCAAAAAGAAGAAACAACGAGGAAATCTCCAACAACACAACAAAAAACACAATAGAATGACAGCAATAAATTCATACCTATCACAAATTACACTCAATGTGAATGGACTAAATGCACCAGTCAAGAGAAAGAGAGTAAAGACTGGATAAGAAAAGAAGGCCCATCAATATACTACCTACAAGAGACTCTCCTTAGACACAAAAATAAAAACAAATTAAAAATTAAGGGGTGTACAAAAATATACCAAGCTAATGGCAACCAACAAAGAGCAGGAGTAGAAATATTAGTTTCTGATAAAATAGACTTCAATGTAAAAAACAGCATAAGGGATAAAGAAGGACATTATATGATGCTAAAAGGATCAATTGACCAAGAAGACATCACTATAATTAATATCTGGGTGTCCAATGAAAGTGCTCCAAAATATGGAAAACAAATATTAACTGAATCGAAAGGAAAAATAGACAACTCTACAATAGTAGTAGGAGACTTTAATACACCACTTTCAAGGAAGGACAGAATAACTAGAAAAAAAAAAAAAAAAACTCTAGAATGATACAAAAGAACTCAATGACACAATCAACCAACTTGACCTCATAGACATATACAGAGCACTCCACCCAACAAAAGCACAAATACCTTCTTCTCCAGTGCACGTGGATAATTCTATAGGTAATAGTATATGCACAATACTGCATTACCACTAATACCAAACACCAGGCTACAAATAAATGCATAGAAAAGTTAGAAGATCAGGTGGGGGTCAGTGAACAGGAATATACCCTAGACCAAGGATAGATTTGTTGTTGTTGTTGTTGGGTGCTATCAAGTCGTCTCCAACTCATAGAGACCCTGTGCACAGCAGAACAAATCACCACCTGGTCCTGATCCAGCTTCATGATCCTTGCTATACTTGAGCCCATCACCGCTGCCACCATGTCAATCCATCTCATTGAGGGTCATCCCCTCTTTCGTCGGCCCTCTGCCTTACCAAGCATGACATCCTTCTCCAAGGAATGGTCCCTTCTGACAACATGACCAATGTATGTGAGATGAAGTCTGGCCATTCTCGCCACCAAGGAGCATTCTGGCTGCACTTTCCCCAGGACAGATCTGTTAGTTCTTTTAGCAGTCCATGGTACTTTCAGCATTCTTCACCAACACCACAGCTCAAAACCATCAATTCTTCTTCAGTCTTCCTTATTCATTGTCCAGCTCTCATATGCATATGAGGTGATTGAAAATACCATGGCTTGTGTCAGGTGCACCTTAGTCCTCAAGGAGACATCTTTGCTCTTCAGCACTTGAAAGAGGTCCTTTGCAGCCGATTTGCCCAGTGCTATACATCATCTGATGTCCTGACTGCTGCTCCCATTGGCTTCGATTGTAGAACCAAGCAATGTGAAGTCTTTGACAATTTCAATCTTTTCTCCATTTATCATAATGTTGCTTATAGGACCAGTTGTGAGGATTTTTGTTTTCTTTATACTGAGATGTCATCCATGCTGCAGGCTGTATTCTTCACTCTTCATCAGTAAGTACTTCAAGTCATCATCACTTTCAGCAAGCAAAGTTGTGCCATCAGCATATCGCAGGTTAATGATTCTTCCTCCAATCCTAATGCCACGTTCTTCTTCATATAGTACAGCGTCTCAGATTATTTGCTCAGATACAGATTGAATAACTATGGTGAAAGGATACAACCCTGATGCACTGCCATCTTCAAGAACGGAGGATAGATTTAGCTGAAGATAATCTTACATATGCACCTGTGCTATAAAACTAGCCACACAAATTACAGAAGCAACAGAAGACAGAGTTGGAATAACCTCTCAGAGACAATGATACACCTTGAGAGAATCACTGGGCCTCTTAACTTGGGACCATAGTCTCAGGGGACACCAAGCTCAACTGGCACATCATAGTACATAAATACCTTGTTCTACAACCTACTTCGGTGAGTAGCAACTGGGGTCTTAAAAGCTTTTGAGTGGCCATCAAAGATGCAACTATTGTTTTCCCCTCATCTGAAGCAAAGAAGAGTGAAGAAAATCAAAGGAATCTAGAAACAATTAGTCCAAGGATATGATGGAACGCAAGACCAGAAGAACTAGATGGTGCCCAGATACCAATGCCAACCACTCAGAAAGGGATCAAACCTGGAGATCCTGAATAGAGTGGGAGGAAAAGTGTGGAAAAAAATCCCAAAACACAAAAATGAGCAGAACTACTGGTTGGCTAGAGTCTGGTGAAACCCCAAAACTATGGCCCCAAGGTACCCTTCAGGCCTAGAAATGGATTCATCCCTATGGATTGGCTCTCAGCCCAACAGTAGAAAGACCTACATGTAGAACACCTATCCCAAGACAATACACCCACATACTCCAGGGAGACACACCCTGTGATAGTTGGAGCTGTGGGTCAACTTGGTTAGAACACAATTCTGTGTGGTTTGAGCAGTTGTGGTGTGGGTTGTTCTCATGATGGGATCAGATGTATATGTTTTGAGCAGCCAATCCATTGAAAGGGAGTTTCCCTAGGGGTGTGGCCTGCTTCCAATGTATTTATGGACATCCTGGGAAAAGAGACACTTTTCTGTGCATTGGAATTCTGCTGTGCTGCCTACAACTGTCCATGAGTGAACAATCCACCATTCAGCCTGGAGGTCTTGGATTTGTCATTCACTGGAGTCAATAGCCAGTACACTGTCTACTGACCTTGAGCTCGTCAGCCCCTGCAGCTGCATGAGTCGGGAAAGGCTTCCAAGAACTTGGGACTTGCCAGCTTCAATAAGTGTGTGAGCCATTTTCCTAACATAAATTTCTCTTTCTGCCTCTATATAAGCTCTACTGGTTTTGTTTCTCTAGAGAACCCATTCTAACACATTTGGTACCAGGAGTGATTCTAGAGAAACAAAATCCTAAGAATGGACTTCCTAAATTGATTCTCCAATTGGATTAATTATAAAGGCACTGGTGACCCTGCCTCCAATGGTAAAGAGGGCCCTGCTAATCTGTTGTGTGAGGTGGTAACATTAATATGCAAAATAGCACCAGCAATAAATCAAGTACTTTTGAGAAGTGAGGCTCTGTGTGATCCCATATTTGATACTTTTCTGAAATTTTGTCAGCATGAGGAGCATAAGAAAACTGGTTGGTTGGTCCTACTTACACTAGACAAAGTGATGAAAGAGCAAGATGAGTTCAGGGCTGCTGAGTCACAGCTTAAGAGCCGCATAAAGGACCTCAATGTTTCCAGTTGTGCTCTGAAAGAAAGCCTTATTTCTTCTACTAACAGAGCTGATATTGCCAAAAACCAAACCCAGAGCCTTATTGTAAGGGTGGCTAAATTACAACACCAATTAAATTTCCAACCAAGAATGGTGTCTGAAGTTAAAGTAAGGGCATTGATTGGGAAAAAATGGGATCCTGAAACCTGGAATGGGGACTTATGGGCAGATAGTCAGGAAGATCAGGATGTGGAGCCTGTTGATTCTGTTGAATCCCTCCCATCTGAAAGGATTATGGTAAAGCTATCACCCCTCCACCTTGGTTTTATGGGATTAACCCACTGTTCCTGCTGGGTCATTGCTGAGGCAGAGGCCATGGAAGACATTGCTGAACATTCTCAGGAACTTCCCCAACCACTGATTGTTGCTGCTAGACCTATAACTAAAATTAAGTCCAAGCAAGCAAAGTGTGACTGAGGAGGTGGTATGCTATACCCAAAAAACCTACTTGATTTTGCTAACATGTAGAGACAGAAACCTGGAGAATATGTATGGGAATGGCTACTGAGAGTATGGGATAATTGTGCAATGAATGCAACATTGGACCAGACTGAGTTTATTGATTTAGGCCCACTAAGTATGGATTCTTCATCCAATGTTTCAGCTCAAGAGGTTAGGAAAATATCTAATAGTTTATTTGGTTGGCTTACTGAAGTATGGATCATGTGGTGGCCTACCTTAAGTCAAGTTGAAGGATGAGACTTGCCTTGGTATAATATAGAAGAAGGTATCCAGAGGCTTAGGGAAATTGCCCTGTTAGAATGGACTTATCAGAATAGACCCTGAGAGCCAGAAATGCAGAGTCCAGAGACATACCTTTCACCAGTACAATGAGGAATAAATTTGTGAAGGCAGCCCCAGCATCCTTGAAGACTGCTGATTGCTATTTTATGTAAGCCAGATTTGATAGTGGGAACTGCCCTAACTGAACTAAGACACTTAACAATGATGGGGCTGATTGGACCTTGTAGTAGTAGGGGCCAAGTGGCAGCACTTTATTGACAAAGGCAGGGTGGGCATGGTTACCATAATGGACAGCAGAGTTGAAACAATAATCAAAATACTCTGACTCATGTGAAATTATGGCATTGGCTACTTAGTCATAGTGTTCCTAGGAGTGAAATACATGGCAAACCTACTAAATATTTATTTGATCTATATAGACAGAAGAATTCTAGGTCACGTGAACAGCAACCTAGATTGAATCGCCAGAATACAGGGTCATGGCCTCTCAATCAATTCCCAGACTTGAGTCAGTTTACAGATTCACAATCCCTTGAATGAAGGGGAGGCTGGGTCCCTTTGAGGAAGGACCCCACTACATTGCCAAAAATCTATAATGCCAGTCTTTCTGCCAGCCTTCCCCAAAGGGATCTGAGGCCTTTTACTAGAGTGACTGTTCATTGGGGAAAAAGATATAATCAGAATTTTCAGGGATTACTGGACACTGGCTCTGAACTGACACTAATTCCAGAAGACCCAAAGTGTCATTGTGGCCCACCAGTCAGAGTGGGGACATATGGAGGTCAAGTTATTGATGGAGTCTTAGCTAAGCTGTGTCTCATAGTGGGTCCAGTGGGTCCCCAAACCCATCCTGTAGTGATTTCCCCAGTTCTAGAATGCATAATTGGAATAGATATACTGAGAAATTGGCAGAATTCCCACATTGGGTCCCTGACATGTGGAGTTGGGGCTATTATGGTAGGAAAAGCCAAGTGGAAGCTATTAGAACTGCCTCTACCTACAAAAATAGCAAACCAAAAACAATACCAAATCCTTGGAGGGGTTGCAGAGATTACTGCCACCATCAAGGACTTTAAGGATGCAGGGGTGGTGATTTCCACCACATCCCCATTTAATTTGACTGTTTGGCCTGTGCAAAAACCAGATGGATCTTGGAGAATGACAGTAGATTATCGTAAACTTAATCGGGTGGTGAGTCCAATTGCAGCTGCTGTTCCTGATGTGGTTTCATTGCTTGAGCAAATTAATACATCTCCTGGACTTGGTATGTGGCTATTGATCTGGCCAATGCCTTTTTCTCAATACCAAATTCAAAGGACCATCAGAAGCAGTTTGCCTTCAGCTGGCAAGGCCAACAGTATACTTTCACAGTGCTTCCCCAGAGGTATATCAACTCCCCAGCACTATGTCATAATTTAGTCTGTAGGGATCTTGATCGCCTTTCCCTTCCACAAGACATCACACTAATCCATTATATAGATGACATGCTGATAGTAAGGAAGAACTATCGATGACTCTAGACTTACTGGTGAGATATATGCATGCTAGAGTTTGGGAAATTACCCCAACAAAAATTCAAGCACCTTCCACTTCAGTAAAATTTCTAGGGGTCCAATGGTGTGGGGCTTATCAAAATATTCCCACTAAAGTAAAGGATAAGTTATTGTATCTGGCGTCCCCCACAACTAAAGAGGAGGCACAACATCTGGTGGGCCTCTTTGGATTTTGGAGGCAACATATCCCTTATTTGGGTGTATTGCTGTGGCCTATTTATCAAGTGACTCAGAAAGCTGCTTGTTTTGAGTGGGGCCCAGAACAACAGGCTCTGCAACAGGTTCAGCCTGCCATGCTGGCTACTCTGCCACTTGGGCCATATGATCTGGCTAATCCAATGGTGCTTGAAGTGTCTGTAGTAGATAGAGATGCTGTTCGGAGTCTTTGGTAGGTCCCTATTGGTGAATCACAATGCAGACCCTTGGGATTTTGGAGCAAAGCCCTGCCATCCTCTGCAGATAACTACTCTCCTTTTGAGAAACAGTTTTTGGCTTGTTACTGGGCTGTAGTAGAGACTGAACACCTACCTAACCATGGGCCACCAAGTCACCATGAGACCTGAGCTTCCCATCATGAACTGGGTGTTGTCTGACCCACAGAGTCATAAAGTTGGACGTGTACAGCAGAACTCCATCATTAAATGGAAGTGGTATATCAGAGATCAGGCTTGAGCAGGACCTGAAGGCACAAGTAAATTTCATGAGGAAGTGGCCCAAATGCTTATGGTCTCCACTCCAGTCACATTACCTTCCCTTCCTTATTATCAGTTGACTGAGGAAGAGAAAACTTGTGCCTGGTTTACAGATGGTTCTGTGCAATATGCAAGCACCACTCGAAAGTGGACAGCAGAAGCACTGCAGTCCCTTTCTGGGACTTCCTTGAAGGATAGTGCTGAAGGGAAATCCTCCCAATGGGCAGAACTTCAAGCCATGCATACGGCTGTTCACTTTGCATGGAAGAAATGACCAGATGTGTGATTGTATACAGATTCATGGGCTGTGGCTAATGGCTTGGCTGAATGATCTGGGACTTGGAAGGAGCATGATTGGAAAATTGGTGACAAGGATGTATGGGGAAGAGGTATGTGGATAGATCTCTCTGACTGGGCCAAAGGAGTAAAGATATTTGTGTCTCTTATGAATGCCCACTAAACGCACCAGAGGAGGACTTTAACAATCAGCTGGATAGGAAGACACATTCAGGGAAACCAGCCATCCTTTTACCCCAGCTACTCATGTCATTGCTCAATGGGCTCATGAACAAAGTGGCCATGGTGGCAGGGATGGAGGTTATGCATGGGCTCAGCAACATGGACTCCCACTTATCAAGGCTAATTTGGCTACCGCCTCTGCTAAGTGCCCAGTTTGCCAGCAGCAGAGACCAACACTGAGTCCATGATATGGAATCATTCCT
>NW_006921603.1:18372583-18378296 GCF_000298275.1 Orycteropus afer afer | reverse complement strand
AGAAACAAGGACTGTGATTGTTATATTTCTTCATTGTGTATGTGCATCAAATATTTTTGTTTCCTTCTGTTATGAACTGTGAAATGTAAAGGTTATTGCATTTCAGTTGTACACATGTTAATGTATCATGTTAGGCACAAATATGAATTTATAATTGTCCTTATTTAGAGATTATATATGGTTAAGAAGATGTGTACAGCTGCCAAGCTGACAAGGGTAGGACTGTGATAGTTGGAGCTGTGTGTCAATTTGGGTGGACCACAATTCTGTGTAGTTTAAGCAATTGTGGTGTGGGTTGTTCCCATGATGGTATCATATGTATATGTTTTGAGCAGCCAATCCATGAAAGAGAGTTTTCCTAGGGGTGTGGCCTGCTTCCAATATATTTATGGACATCCTGGGAAAAGAGACACTCTTCTGTGGATCGGGATTCTGCTGTGCTGCCTATAGCTGTCCGTGAGTGAACAATGCACCATTTGGCCTTGAGAGCTTGGATTCTTCATTCGTTGGAGTCAATAGCCAGTATACTGCCTGCCAACCTTGAGCTCATCAACCCCTGCAGCTGTGTGAGTCGGGAAAAGCCTCCAGCTTGATGTTTGATCCAAGAACTTCGGACTTGCCAGCTTCTATAAGTGTGTGAGCCATTTTCCTAAGATAAATTTCTCTTTCTCTCTCTATATAAGCTTTACTGGTTTTGTTTCTCTAGAGAATCCAGTCTAACACACACCCCTTAGAGCAATCAGCCATGAGACACCAGAGGGCCAGCATTCACATAAAGGGAAAGCTGGACAGACAGGAGTGCATAGTTAACAATGGTACAGGGAGTGAGTAGTCAGAGGGATGGGAGAGGAGGAGAGTTTGTTATGGTTGGGGTGGTAATTGGACATGAAATCAAATGTACAAGAACTGTTGAATGTAAAACAAATTTTGCTGTGTAAATTTGCACCCAAAGTTCAATAAAATTTTAAAAAGAAAAATGAAAAGAAGTGGCTATTAAACATTTATGAGCACACTGTTGATATTGACAGACCCAACAAACATAAATTCCAGTGACAACAGTAGCAATTCAACATAAGACAAATGCTTTATCTGGGATCAAATTTGAGAAGGTCCAGATAATACAAGAAAGCTGCACAAATATGTGACCCAAATCCTTATGTCATCTATCCCTGCTACATCAATGGTTCTCCCTCAGTTCACACCTTTGAACACAAGAGTGTTTCCTATGACCTGTTGCTAAAGGAGGAAATAGTCCAGGTTTGGTTCATGGATTGGTCAGTTTAGTATATGTCTGTAGGCCAAAAAATTAGTTGCTACTTTATTATGGAGTAGCCCTGAAAAAGTGTATTTATGGGAAATCCTCTCAATGAGCAGCGCATTGAGTACTATATATGGTCATTCATATTGTGTGTGGAAAGAAGTGGCCTGAGGTTGGAATCTACATAGACTATCTTGGTTCTCTAGTGCTGCTATAATAGCAGTACCACGAGTGGAGGGTTTTAACAAACAGGGATTTATTCTCTTACAATTTAGGGAGCTAGAAGTCCAAATTCAAAGTGCCAGTTCTAGGGCACAATTTAGGGAGCTAGAAGTCCAAATTCAAAGCTTCAGCTCTGCCTCTTGGTCCTAGCACACTGGAGCTGGAAGCTTCTTGTAACTCATGCAGCTGCTGGCTGCTGAGGCTGTAAAACACAAGGTCAGAAAGTACGATGGCACAATTCCAAGATCAACAGGCACATGGCAGGCCACTAGTTCAAGTCTAGGAACAATTCTAAAATCAGCAGGCAACACAGAAGGCCCCTGGATGCAAGATCCAATGTGCAAAAAAGCTAGAGACCTTTCTCAAAACTTCTTATATACTAGAAGCAGGCCAGCTTACTTAGCTTCTCACAACAGATTCCACCATGGAAGTGATTACGATCTCATCATGGGGAATAACTACATCCAGCTACCCAGCCACTCAAAACCATGGCCCAGTCAAGGTGACACCCAACCTTAAATACCACATGAACCCATGGACTAATGCTGGAATCTACATGGACCAATGGACTAATGACTTAGTTGACTGACTGCTCAGGGACCTTTAATGACCAAGATTATAAGACCAGGTATAAAAATCTGAGGAAAAGCCATGTGAATGAATCTATGAGAATCGGCACAAAGTATAGATTGTTGGATTATACATTAGTGGCCAGCAGAGAGAAACCATTGCAGCAGAAGTCTAAAAAATCCCAAATGTGGGGACTGTGCCCATGACCATGTATAGGGTTGGCAAACAATGCTTCTACAAGTGTATTTGTATGTTCTGTAAGAATTTCCAGGTATATAGTATAGCTGGCAATGGACAAGGTTGTAGTCACTTCTTGGCCAGAGCCAGCTACCCAGAAGGAGCAAGTAGTTGGACCTGTGGGCTCAGGACCATGGTCGCAGGGGACTTCAACCTCAATTGGCATAGCATATTACACAAAAACATTGTTCCACATCCTACTTTGGTGAGTAGTGACTGAGATCTTAAAAGCTTGCCAGCAGCCATCTAGATGCAGTGATGGATTTCTCCTGATCCAGAGCAAAGAAGAATGAAGAAAACCAAAGATGCATGGAAACAATTAGTCCAAGGGACTGTACATCATGTGATCCTCAGCCTATATGCCTATGAGACCTGAACTAGATGGTGCCTGGCTACCACTGTCAACCACTCAGAGGGGGATATATGTAGAAGATCCTGGATGGAGTAGGAGAACAACATGAAACAAAACTCAAAACAATTTTAAAATAAATAAATAAATAAAGGGACCAGTTTTGCTGGTCTGATAGAGTCTGGTGGAACTCCTAAGACTATGGCCCCTAGTTGCCCTTTAGGTCTGGAATTGAACCCATTCCTGTGGCTTCCTGCCAAACAAAAGACAGATACGTGAGCTGAACATTTACATTAGGTAGATACACTCCTTGTAGAGGTCAATCATGGGAGAATAAAAGGGCTGTGTATGTACAGGGAGACAGCTCAGGGGGCAGGAGTGCTTGGGGGGGAAGGACACAAGGAGGAAGTGGCTATGGGGAGGAAATGGGAAGAGAGCTCTTGCATTGTTGGAGATTGTAGTCAATGTCATGAGACAAAGTGTATGTGAATTGCTATATGGAAGATGAATTTGCTCTGTAAACTTTCACCCAAATTAAAATAAAATTAAAAAAAAATAGAGCACTATTTAGCAAGTTAATGTAAGTTAGCCCCTGTATTTGACTACCTTGGTACCTGTAGAATGGTCTTATAAACAGAGTAGCCATAATGGGGTAGAGATGAAGGATATGAATGGACCTAATAACACGGGTGCAGTCTCTTCATATCTGATCTAGTAACTGCTGTGGCTGAATGTTGATGCTGCCAGAAACAAGGGCCAATGCTGATCAAAATGTAACACTATCCATCAAGATCAAATACCCTCTTGGGAAGTTGATTTCTTTGGACGTTTTCCATCCTGGAAAGAGCATTGTTTAAACTAGGAAGGACTAATATAATTTCTGGTCTGAATTTGCCTTTCCTGTCTCCAGTGTCTCAGACAACCCACTATCCAAGGTATCAAAGTGCTTGATGGACAAAATGAGATCCACATAATATCAATTCAGATCAAGGGATCAATCTACAGCAAACAAGGTATGGTAAGGGAGTACATTGATCCTACTATCAGTACACCATCCAGACACTAAGCTTGGAGAAGAATGAATGATCTCTAAGTTGCTGCAGCAGTGCCAGCTTGGAGACAGCACTCTGTAAAGGTCCTTTAGGACAAAAACACTAAACCAACCGTGCGGTTACATGGTATTTTGTCCTTAAATAGGAGAAGGATAGAGGCATGGTTTTGGGCCATGGCAATCAAGGGGTAACCTCACCCACCCTTAATTTTAATCAATTGCTAAGGTATTCATGCCCATATCCCATTATTTAGCAGCATCCTTACCTCCCTATAATCATCGGGACCCATTACCTTTGCCTATGGGAGCTCTGGTGGCATAATGCCTAAGGCACTTGACTGCTAATCAGAAGGCTGGTGGTTCAAACTGACCAGCTACTCCTCGGAAGGAAGATGGGGCAGTCTACTTCCGTAGGGATACTACCCCTCCTACCCAAGGAGGGGTCACTATGAGTTGGGTCCGACTTGACGGCACATAACAACAACAACAATACTCTTACCTATATGGTACCTTCTTTCTTAGCTTACTGGACTATTGGCAGAAGGAACCCAAAGTGTCCAGGAACAAGGGGGCAGTTATATCTCTAAATTAGTGGTACTCTTTTTAAAAAAAAAAAAAAACTTTTATTGTTATTTGGATGAAATTTTACAAAGCAGATTCATCTCACATAGAACAGTTCATACACAGTTGGTTTCATGACACTGATTACAATCCCCATAGTGTAACAGCTCTCCTCGCATTTCCTCCCTGTGGTTACCCTTTCTCTGTGTCCTTCTTGTCTATGTATTCCTGCCTCCCTCACTTTCTCCCTGTGCAGATGCTGCTCTTCTGATCTGCCATGGTTGATTATTCTAAGGAACTACAATCTGCATCTCCCTGGTGTAGTTGTTCAGCTCATTGGCCTGTCTATTGTTTGGCTGAGAGTTAAGACATAGGACTGAGTTCAATTCCAGGACCAAAGGATGACTTGGGGACATAGTCTTAGGGGATTTACCAGTCTCTATCTGACCAGCAAACCTGGTCTTTTCTTATGTTTTTAAAATTTTGTCCCATATTTTTTCTCCCACTCTACCTAGGATCTCCAACTTTGATCTTTTTCTGAGTGTTGGCATTGGTATTGACAGCCCGGCAGTTCCTCTGGTCCAAGGATCATGTAGAATGAGGTTCTCATAGTCCATTAGTGCCCTGTACTCTCTTTGATTTTCTTCAATCCCCCTTGTTCCAAACAAAGACTAATAGTTGCATCTTAGAGGACCACATGCAAGCTTTCAAGATTCTAATCGATACTCACAGAAGTAAGATGTAGAATAATATTTTTGTGTAATACATTATGCCAATTGAGTTTGATGTCCCTGATGACCATAGTCCCAAGCCCATAAGCCCAATGATTCACTCCCTCAAGGTGCTTAGCTGTGGCTAATAAATTAGTGGTACTCTGTGACTCCTGGTAGGAATATCTTCCATCTTGGAACCAGGACCACTGGACCCACAGAGCCTAAAACAAGGGAATTGATCATCATAAATGGCTTTCAAACTGTCATACTCCATACACACTTTCTGCCCATATTTGACTCAACTTATCTGCAGCACGTGAAACAATTGTTCCATCCTTCCCAAGTTAGATCTCCCTGTTCCTGTATTGCAGGATTGCACAGTCTGTGTTGTCTTCCTTTGTTCTTCTTCTTTTATCCCTCCCTTAAAATATTGTCCTTTTCTCATATGGAGATTCTATTTTCCTATCTGTAAAAAACTAAATAACTTAAATCCAGTGACTTAAATGTCAGCATCTCTACACCTAATCTCTCTAGTGAGCTAGACAAATATTTCCAGTTGTTTGACAATCCTCTAGGCTCATCATTTTCTTTCACATAAATCCATCCTTCCTCTTATATTCTCAATTTGGGAAAATTATGTGGCAATAAATATATGAGGAATGGATGATCAAATAATAAATGATATAACATCAATACAGGTGGCCAGGAAATTATCCTGGACTAATGATTCTTTTTTTTTAATTTATTTTACT
>NW_006921603.1:18371767-18372323 GCF_000298275.1 Orycteropus afer afer | reverse complement strand
CTCATGGACAGTTTTCGGCAGTACAACAGGATCCCAATCCACAGAAGAGTGTCTATTCTCCCAGAATGTCCATAAATACATTGGAAACAGGCCACATCCCTAGGGAAACTCCTTTTCAACAGATTGGCTGCTCAAAACATATACATCTGATCCCATCATGAGACTAACACACATCACAATTGCTTAAACTACATAGATTTCTAGTCCAGCCAAGTTGACACACAGCTCCAACTATCACACCTTCTTTAAGTAGATTCAAGTTTCTGAACTATATAATTTTTCTTCTCCTTGAACAATTCCTTTAATATTTCCTGTAGGGCTCATCTGCTGGTGATGAATTCCCTCAGTTGTTGTTTGCCAGACAAAGTCTTTATTTCTCCTTCATTTTTGAAAGATAACTTCACTAAATATAAAGTTCTAGGTTGATAAGGTTTTTCTTCAACATTAAATATTGCATTACATTTTTTTCTTGTTTGTATGGTTTCTTTTTTCTTTTTTTAATTTTATTTTGATTTGGGTGAAGATTTACAGAGTAAATTCACTTTTCATACAGCAG
>NW_006921603.1:18364202-18370516 GCF_000298275.1 Orycteropus afer afer | reverse complement strand
GTTTTGGCTATTGTAAATAGTGCTGCGATGAACATCGGCGTGCATATATCTGTTCTTGTCATGGTCCTGGACTAATGATTCTTAACATTTAAATAATCTTACAAGATTTTTACACTACTATTACTACTACTACTTAAATGTATATACTCAAAATACATTTTGTGGTGGTGGTTGTTTTTGTTGCTGTCTGTCATTGAGTTGATTGTGACTCGTAGTGACCTTTTAGGATAGAGTAGAACTGCCTCACAGGGTTGCCTAGACTGTAATTTTTTCCCCCACTTTTTATTGCAGTTTGGGTGATAGTTTACAGAGCAAATTAGCTTTCCATTCAACAGTTTATACACATTTTGTTTTGTAATACTGGCTGCAATTCCCTCAATGTAACAGTATTCTTCACACTTCGTCCCTAGGTGCCCCACGTCCTTTTGTCCTTCTTTCCTGCTCCTTCCTGCCTTCTGAGGTTTGTGTTTAGGCAAGTGTTGCCCTTTGAGCAGATGGTCTGGTCTTGACTCCCTTGGAGTTGCTGGTAGGTTCCAAATGCAGACCTTCCAGTTAGCACCTTACTGTCACTCACATGGGGAACTCAACAATATTTTTGTTCTAAAGTATATACTCAGCCTGTATTCAAACAATAAGTACCCTATGGCAATAACAATTTTGATAAATTGTCCTTGCCTGAAACAGTCAAATAAAGTCCTGAGGAAAAATTGGCACAGATTGGTTAGTCCTAAGACAAGCCAAATTTGACTAATGAAAAGAGCCATACTTAAGAAAAATGGTTTCCTGTATTTGCTGCTTAGAAGGGATGTTATTTCAGGAGGAAGGGAAAGAATGGCAAGTGGCTTGGAGCAACAACCCAGCTTCATAAAAATTCAACAGCACACTAGGGTGCAAACTTAAGAAAGAGCTTGAATGCTGATCCAAGAAATGCTATTAAATATTTTCCCCCAGATGGCAGTGGAAGTACTTTAAGGACGATGGCCCAAGACCCTGGAAAGAAAAGTCCAATAAAACATTTTTAGGAGATTTCTTATCCTTCTACTCTATGGAGAACAAATAAGAGAGGTAATTTTCTTAGATTCTCTCAAACTTTTAAGGCTCCATGCATAAAGAGAAAAACAGCATACTCAAAAGTACAAATAGTCAGAACTGGAAACCTATTAAAATTTATGAAAATTCTATTGATGGAGGCAGGGAGAAGATGGGTATTACTTAAAGTCCATTAAGAACTTGTGTCAGTGCAATCTTATAGTATGAATCAGGTCATATGGATATATCTACAAGAGACTTGGAATCTAGAACTTATTGAGATTTAGCCCTTGATTTATAACCCAATACATGCCAGTATTTTGTTGGGATGCTAACCTAACTGACATTTTGTAATGATCTTAATATAATTAATAATGTAACTGCTACCTGATATAACACTAATGTAATAGGTAAGAATAATTTATGGGTTTTAACAAAATCTATTATAATGCTGATATCAATGATCAAATCTATTGGGAAATTATATTAAAATCCTTACAAGATGGTCTTCCAATGAAAGTAAATTGGCCAGATGAGGAAATAGATTTCGCTAACAATTAATCAATCAATCACTATATCACATCAATCTATTGTGACCATATGGAGTGTGGTGGTTAAGTTTGTGTGTCAACTTAGCTGGGCCTAGTTGAGTGGCTGGGCAGCTGGATGTAGTTATTCCCTGTGGTGATATTGGTAATTAACTTCATGGTGGAATCTACTGGAGCAGCTGAGTGGCTGCTTTAGGGATGTGGTCTGCTTCCAGTATGTAAGAAACAACTTTGAGGAAGGTCTCCAGCTGATGGCATGCTTGAACCCTGCATGTAGCTGAGTCATTGTTCAGCAGCCTGCCATGTTGCTCTGCTGATCTTGGGACTTTTAATGACTTAATTAATGGCCTGCCATGTGGTTTGGTAATATCAGGACTGTGACTCTTCACTTGTCAACCTTAGGTTTGTCAACCTCAGCAGCTAGCAGCTGCCTGAGTGAAGAGATGCCTCTAGCTTCAGTGGGCTGGGAGCAAGAAGCAGAGCTGAAGCCCAAGGCTGAGGGGCTTTCATCCAGCCCTTAGAGCCTGGCATCTTGAACTCAGACTTCTAACCTCCAAAACTATAAGAGAATAAACTCATGTTTGTTAAAGCCATCCCGTTTGTGGTATTTATTTTAGAGCAGCAATAGGTAACCAAAACATGAGGCCTGGTTGCATAGTGGTTAGGCATTTGGCTGTTAACCAAAATATCATCAGTTCAAACCCACCAGCCACTCATGGAAGAAAGATGTGGTAGTCTGCTTCCATAATGATTTACATTCTTGGAAACCTTATGGGGCAGTTCTACTCTGTCCTATAGGGTTGTTATGAGTCTGAATTTGACTCCATGCAATGGTTCTTTTTCTCTTTTTATTTGAGACCTTACATAAAATTAAAATTTTGGTAGTGAAAGGAGGTCAAAGAGTTGAAAAACTTCCACATGATTACAAACAAGTATGTTCTGTAATATTTGGAAAATTGAAATATTTATTTAAAGTAATACCTATAACCTTTAGATAAAACAAATAATCAGTAATTTGATATTTGTACTTTCCTTTTTTTTTTTTTTTTGGTTCCATAAATGATAAATAATGGTTAATTTATAATTAGGAGGATTTGACCAAAAGTCAGGTGGTTGGACTGTGTAAGATATAGTTGCATTACAATTAGACTGGGTCAGTTCTTTCCTTAGCTCTAGGGACTTGGAAGTTGGGCTACTGACTTCAGACCAAGGTAGCCATAAACGCTCTACCAACTTATAATGTGCTGCTCAAAGCTTCATACTCTCCTAGTAGCACCAAGGGCTAGCTTGTTTGTTAAGGGCTTAAATCATTTGTAACCAGTTAGAGTCTGAGTTGGCTACATGACTAATGTTGCACAGCAGATCCATCTAGAAAGTTTGCCAGAGCTCTCCTAAAACAAGATTCCTCATACACATTTTGATGCTTCATATTCCAAAAATAAAGTGCATTCTCTGTGATTAAGGAACCTGGGAACTGCTCCTGGATATCACTCAGCTCCCTTGTGCTTACCTACACTGTGTTTCTCCTGCTACCTCTTACTTACATTTTGTCTTTATTAGAAGCTGTCCATGAGAATGCTCTGTGGAATCTTGTGAGTCCTTTCAATTGTCCAACCTGTACAATCTTACACAAATTACAAAGGCTTTCTTGACTTATTAACATCTAGCAGTACAGTTAGTAAGTACTTTTATCACTTCCCAACAAATGTGTGCATCTTTCAGAGGTCAGATGGTATATTCATTCTCCAATCTCCCTAGTTCTGCAATTTCAAGAATTGAGAGTCTAGGCCCTATGCTGAGTTAAGTTTTTAGCTATTTCCACATCTGGAGCCTAGCCTGCTGATGTCTTCAATCTTCTCCATTATTTTGTTTTTCTGTTTCATATTAGGGCTAGAGACTTATTTAAAAAATCTACAATTGCCATGCTTTTGAAGCAGAACTCAAATCTTACCAAAACTCCTTATATATGTATTTTCAAAGTTTGCTTAGTATTTTATTTTAACTGTGATTCTTAAAAACAGCATGAAGTTTAGGGGGCATATGATCCTGTCTAACAGCTTCTATCTGTTAATGAGATCATTCAGTCCATTCACATTCAGTGTTATGGCATATATATTTTATTTTATTCTTTCCACTTATTTTATACTTATCGGCCCTAAAACAAAACAAAATATTTCACTTTGTTGTATCATTTGATTAAATGTTTTTCTGATTTGATTAAATTGCTTTTTATTTTTCCTCATTTTAATTTGGAAAGACTGCTGTATTTCATTAATGGCTATTTTCCCTTTTCCAATGCTGAGAATCAAACCAACCTCTCAACTATTATATAACAACAAGATACCAACTATGTCCTTTACCATTATATGCTCTTCTCCTATTCTCCCCAATATGGTTGGACTTTCAGAATGTTTTCCTCTCTGCATGCTCCTGCCCCAGCCATTCAAATAAGACCTTGGGAAGGTTTTTACTGAAACTTCCTAAATCCTAAGCCATTCTGAAGTGGTTATTACATTTGTTTCCAGAATACTGAGTTTCCTTTCATCCTGTTCCTTTTATTTCCAGAATTCATCACTTGTGGTATACATTCACAGGCAGTTCATAATTGTCCACTTACTTTTAATTAATATATTATAATATAATTTATATATATAATATATTTATAATATAATTAGTATATTATAAAGTTTATTTCTCGTCATTGTTTTAACTCTATTTTCTATCTGAAGTTTTCTGTAATAGCATTTGTTATGTGTTATTCTTTGGTGAATATTTTACTTAGATTAAGAATATAGATGATAAACATTCTAAATCATTCTAACTCTACAAATACCCATTTTTCAAGAAGTTGTATTAGTTTTCCATTGTTGCCATAATACGTAATACTACAGATTTAGTGACTTAAAATGACATAAAGTTATCTAATAGATCTGTAGGTCAGAATTCCAACACAGGTCTCATCAGGCTAAATTTAACGTGACAGTAAGCTATGTTTCATTCTGGAGGTTCTAAGGGAAAACCCCTTGTCTATTCCAACTTCTAGAAGCCACTCATTCCTTGCCTCCTGGCCCCCCCTTCCCCTACCTTCAAACACAACACCTGTGGCTGAATTCTTACCCTGCTGCTATCTCTCTGGTTCTCTGCATCTTGGGAAAATTCTCCACTGGTAAAAATCTCATGTGATTAGATTGGACCCAACTGAGTAATCTAAGATGATCTCCTCATATCAGAGTCCTTAACCATAATTGTGAGGAGTTCTATTGGTATAAAGGGATTAGGTGGCACAATGGGCAAGGCATTTGGCTACTAACCAAAAGGTCGGTGGTTCAAATCCACCAGCTGCTCAACAGGAAGAATTTGAGGCAATCTATTCCTATAAAGATTTACAGCCTTGGAAACCCAGTGGGGGTCACTATGTACTGAAATTCATTTGATGGCAGTGGGTTTGTTTTACATGTTTTTTCTGGTGGTGGAGTGATTAAGGCATTTGGACCTTAACTAGAAGGTCAGCAGTTCAAACTCACCAACTGCTCTGTGGAAGAAAGATAGGGCAGTCTTTTTCCACAAAGACTCACAGCCTGGGAAACCCAATGGGGGTCGCTATGAGTTGGAATTGACTTGATTGCAGTGAGTTTGGTTTGGTTTCTGAACCATAACTGTATTTTCAAAGTTCCTTTTGCCATGAAAAGTAACATAGTTACAGGTTTGAAGCATCCTCCTCCTCCTCCTCTTCCTCCATTCCCTACCCCTCCTTCTTCTTCCAAAACCAAAAAAAAAAACCTCTTAATATTTACACTTTGGGCTTGTCGGAAATACTTGTCAGTATTTGCTTCTTCCTTTAAAGATATCACTCTCTTTATATTTTTTCTCTGCCATTTGAGATGTTCTTTCAGTTGATCCTGCAGGACATTTGGTTTTTTGTTTTGTTTTGTTTTTCTTTTGAAATATGGCGATCTCTACACATCATTTTGGAAAAGTTCTTTATTTGTTTGTTTTCCAAGCTTCTTTAAAATAGCACTTTAAAAAAAAAAAAGAAAAGAAAATAGAGTTGTTTTAAGAACTTCAGGTTTACAGAAAAAGTGTGCAAAAAGTGTGTGGGTATACAAAACCAAAAAACCAAACCCACTGCTGTAGAGTCGTATCTGACTCATAGCGACACCTCCTTGGGTTTCCAAGGCGATATCACTACAGAAGCGTGTGTATATATCTATATCTACATATCTATATCTTTTGGT
This sequence comes from Orycteropus afer afer, assembly GCF_000298275.1. Classification (NCBI taxonomy): domain Eukaryota; kingdom Metazoa; phylum Chordata; class Mammalia; order Tubulidentata; family Orycteropodidae; genus Orycteropus; species Orycteropus afer. The sequence goes on along the minus strand of NW_006921603.1, from coordinate 18,364,704 downwards.
TTGAGTTTTAAGGTTTAATGATTATCTCAGAGCAATAGTTCTGAGTATTTATCAGCATTAATGGCTCCTTAAAATCTAGATCCCATTGATAATTTGAAATTATGTTCTGTTTTTAACCTTTTTGATCAGGATTCTTACACAGAATCTTAGCTCGAACACTTCAGTAATGGTATCCAGGCAGCATCCAGTTCTTCTGGTCTAATGGCACAGAAGTTAATGGTGGTAGCATTTTCTCCTCTGATTGCTGATTCTCATTCTTTCTTTGCTGTTATAGGTGAATGGAGACCTATTGTAGCTTGGATGGCCACTTATAAGCCTTCAAGACTGCAGACACTCTTTAATAAGCTAGGAGGTAGAACAGAAGCACTGAGAAACACTAGTAGGCCAATTCACTGAAAAAGGTTAGATTCTGAGCATGTGTGAGTTGTGTGAATGTGCCTTTTGTCTTTCTTCTCAACAAAGATTTTACTTTGCTTCTATTCATCTGCTAAGTTTTTTTTTT
>NW_006921603.1:18361704-18363787 GCF_000298275.1 Orycteropus afer afer | reverse complement strand
TAGAGTCCTCTTAAAAACTCAAACCAAACTCACTACCATGGAGTCGAATCAGACTCATAGCAACCCTTCCTTGGGTTTCCGAGGTGACATCTCTATGGAAGTATATTGCCCAATCTTCCTTCCGAGGAGTGGCTAGTGGGTTTGAACTGCCAGCTTTTTGGTTTGCAGTCAAACGCCTTAGGCACTATATGCCACCAGAGCTCCTAAGTACTTGGTTTTTCCTCACATAGCTCTCTACCCCCTTAACTCTAAGGAGCTCTGGTGGCACAGTGCCTAAGGCATTTGACTGCTAACCAGAAGGTTGGTATTTCAAACCCACCAGCCACTCCACTAAGGGAAGACTGGGCAGTCTATTTCTGTAAATGTTTACCACCTCGGAAACTCAATGGAGGTCACTATGAGTAGGGTTCGACGTAACGACATAAAGAGCCTTTTTTGTGTTTTCTTCTTGATCTTCATTCCTCTAATACCCTTACATGCACAATTATTGTCCCTTGCTTTCTCCCTGGGGCTTAAGGTAACAGGGTTCATTAAGGAGTAGCAGTCCTACAAGTCTCCATTCTTATAATTCAGTGGTGTAGAAGGTTAGCACCTTATTGGCATTATGCCAAGGTCTCAAGAGGTCTTAGACCTACATGTAGAACACCTACTCCAGGGTGATGCACCCACCTACTCTAGGGAGATGCTCCCCTTAGATCAATCAGCTGTGAGACACCAGAGGAATAACATTCATATAGAGGGAAAGCTGGACAGAGAGGAATGCATAATTAACAAGGACACAGGGAGGGCATAGTCACATGGAGAGGCGAGGAGGAGAGTTTTTTATACTTGGGGATGGTAATCAGGGCTGTGAAATCAAATATGCATGAACTGTTGAATGTAAAACAAATTTGCTTTGTAAATTTGCACCTAAAACACAATAAAAAAAAAAAAAAGAAGAAAAGAAAAGACCTCAAGAAGTCGTCCAGCTTTGGCGTTTTCATGTTATCCCAATGGGAGAGGTAGAAAGGATCAAGCCCATCTGTTTGGTTGCTTGCCCAGGTTAGAAGTCAGGCATAAGGTATTAGGTATATCCCTATCATTGTGCATTAGTGATCATGAGTTTCTGAGTATCAAACTCTCCCAGGATCCAGGGATTCTGATCTTCATTCTGGGGCTCTTCTGTGTTGATCTCCAAGCTCTCCTTTCCTGTACTCTCTCTGGCAAGACTGAGACAAAACCTGAGGCTTCATTCTTATTTTCCACCACCTGTCTCCTGGTAGAAGAAGAGCATTGGGAATGGATGGAAATCACTTCCCAGCATTTAAACCACTATCTTCCAAGCCTTCTTAAGAATGTCCTCATTCCTTTAAGTTTATCTATAACATTATAATTTTAAAAGTTCTGAAGGAAAAATAAAAACTAAAACATTAACATTTGTTAAATCTAGATGATGTGTACATCAATAAATAACATTTGTTAAATTATGTTCTTTACTTTTAGTCATATTTGAAATATTTCATTTAAAAAAATTAACTTTTAAAGTATTTAATACTATGTTTATTTTAATGGCTTCTCTCATTTCTAGCTCATGTTTGAAGCCCAGACTGAAATATCTAACTGCATGTACTATCACAACAAATTGGTATCTTCTCACTTGATATATCCAAATGTGTTTATTGATTTATACCCCCTATTGCCTCCCCCAAATTTTACTACCAATAAGTGAACCATTCTCAAATCAGTTACTCAAGCAAACAAACACAGATATAGCTCTTGATTCCTTCCTGTCTTGAATCTCTATATGCTGTCTAAGGCAAACCTATCAATCAACTTCTAAAAAACGATGAAATCTTTCCACTGCTCACCATTCCCACTGGCACCACCCTGCTCCAAGTCACTACCATGCAACAGGCTCCTAGCGGTCACCCTGCTTCCACTTTGTGTCTACAATTCATTTTACAATTCATTTTTTAAAAAGTAAACACTTTTTTAAAAAGTCAGATCATGTCAACTATTTGGCTAAAATTTTTCAATGAACTGTCATTGTTCTTAAAATAAAATAAAACTCTTTAATATAACCTACAATCAACTGTTGTTGTTG
>NW_006921603.1:18336397-18359359 GCF_000298275.1 Orycteropus afer afer | reverse complement strand
CCAAGGCCAAATTTTCCAACTACTGGTGATTCTTCTTTGTTTCCATCTTTTGTATTCCAGTCACCAGTGATAATTAACACATCCTGATTGCAAGTTCCGTCAATTTCAGACTGCAGAAGTTGATAAAAATCTTCAATTTCCTCATCTTTGGCTTTGATGGTTGGCGCCTATGGCACTATGCTACCAGAGCTCCCCAGTCAACTGTTAGGCTCTATCATTTCAACTCCCTTCTACTTCTGGGGAGCAGGCTGGGCCATATGCCTGCTGAAAGTGAAGAGGACTTGAAGTTCATCAGATAATAAGAAGACATAATGAAAGGATATTTAGCTCCAAGTCTCCTTTATGTAATACTAGCTGGCACACTTAGATGTAAGTGCCTTGCATATGTGTATTTTCTTGTCTGAGAAGTCCCACTGACTATTCTGTGTGCAAAGCTCAGTTAGTACTTATTTTGAAGAAGAATATATGAATATATGAATGTTTTTGTTGTGTTGTTATGTGCCATCAAGTCGGATCCAACTCATAGGACCCCTCCTTGGGTTTCCGAGGCAGTATCACTAAGAAAGCAGATTGCCCCATCTTCCTTCCCAGGAGAGGCTGGTGGGTTTGAACTGCCAGCCTTCTGGTTAGCAGTCAAGTGCCTTAGGCACTATGCTACCAGAGCTCTGAATATATGAATACCATATATATATGGTATTTAAAGTTATGTGTCAACTTGGCTGGGCCTGGTTTTGAGTGGCTGGGCAGCTGGATGTGGTTATTCCCCTTGATTGGATTGGTAATCAACTCCAAGTTGGAATCTACTAAAGTAGTTGAATAGCTGCCTTAGGGATGTGGTCTGCTTACAATTTATAAGGAGAAGTTTTGAGAAAAGTCTCTGCAGCTTTTTGGCCTGCTTGGACCCTGCATGTAGCTGATTCTTCATTCAGCAGCCTGCCATGTTGTCTCTGGATTTGAACTAGTGGCCTGCCATGTTGTGTGATAATCTTAGAACTATGCCATTTTACTAGCTGTCCTTGAGCTTATTAGCCTCAACATCCAGCAGCTGCTGAGTGAAGAGATGCTTCCAGCTCCAGTGGACCAGGAGCAAGAGACAGAGCTGAAGCTCAAGATTGAGGGGCTTTTACCTAACCCCTGGAGCTGGGGCTTTGAACTTGAACTTCTAGCCTCCAAAACTGTAAGACTATAAACTCCTGTTTTCTCATGTCACCCCTCTGTGGTATTGGTATTTCTGTAAGAGTGGCACAAGAGAACCAAAACTATGTGTGTGTGTGTTTATATATATATATATATATATATATAAAATTATAAATATAACTTGTTTATATTCTCAGATGACTGCTCTCGTGAGGTTCAGGAACTGGACATCCTCTTCATATAAACCTCCACTGGTGGCATAGTGCCTAAGCTTTTGACTGCAAACCAGAAGGCTGGTAGTTCAAATCCACCAGCTACTCCTTGGAAGGAAGATTGGGCATCTACTTCTGTAGTAATATCGCTTTGGAAACCCAAGGAGGAGTCGCTATGAGTCGAGTCTGAGTCCATGGCAGTGAGTTTTTGAGTTTTTTATCATTGCATTTCCCCTGCTCAAAATTATTACTTATGATAAAGATGCAGATGCTATAACAAAGACAAATTCAAAACAATAAAATAGAACATTATCTATTTCACATTAAAATTCAGTCTCTTCCATCAAACTGTCAGGTTCTTGGCACTTGAGTCTTGCTGCTCCATTTGGCTTATGATTTTACCTTGGCTACATGGTGCAAGAAATCTCACAATTGCGTACCCATTCCAGCCAGTAGAAAAGAGGAAAGAGGAAGGAGAAGAATCTCTGTCTATTTTTAAGAGCCTAGTCACATAGCCCCACCTAGATGCAAGAAAGGTGAAAAAGTACAGTCTTTCTTTTCCAAGTAGCCACGTGTCCAGCTATAACTCTTGGATTTTCTTACTGTTGGAGAGAAAGGCATAATGGATATTAGGAATTTTCTCCCTCTCCATATTAGAATGTAAACTCCATGACACAAGATGAATTTTCTGTTCTTTTCATCATTGCATCCTAACTCATAGGACAGCACATCTGTCTTCCTCTGACCATTTTTTCTGCCTCAGTATTGGCTCAGCCATCATCATTGTTCACTTGGAATAAAGCAGTATCCTCCTAAATTGTCTTTTTTTCCCCATCCCAATCTATCTTCTATACTGCCATCAAAATGATTTAATTAAAATAAAAACATTCTTATTTCATTACATTTCTTAAAACCTTTCTATAGCTCTATATTACCCTCAGGATAAAATCCAGTGCCCTAGCAGAGCCTTCAAGGTCCTTTCCAATTGCATCTAATCACACACACCTTGTTCTTCAATCAAATAAAACTGCACATAGTTACTTCAACGTCCAATTCTCTCTCTTGCTTTTATGACTTTAGACACATATTGTACAACACAAGAAGTACCAGTCACTCTCTTCTGCATTCCCACAGTACTGTGTACATCCTATTTATGATGTTATTATTAATTAATTAATTTATTTTACATGTCTGCATCTTTTGCTGGGCTGTAACTACCGAAGGGAAGTGATCATGTTGTGTTTATCTTTATATCTTCATTTCTTAGCCCCAACTCTAAAACAATATTTTTCCTTTTTTCCTGAAATGACCAAATGACAGAAGGGATAAAACATCATTAGGCTATCTAAACCTAAGAAACTTTTATTATTTGGGCACCTAGTATGCCCTACTGTGGATTCTTTGTCCAGAAATTTATGAATGTCAGCAGTAATGGCACATAGGAACTAATGTATATGAAATAAAGCTTATTATTCAAATAGTAAACATAAAAACCTAAGGAGAAGGGCTCAGGCCCTGTCTAAGGTGAAACAAGGTAGAGGGGGTGCATGGTTTAGGGTTTTTATTGTGACTAAGGGATATAGTTTCCACTAGAGGGTAAGGGCTTGCCTGATTTAAACTTCCCCACAAATACCAAGGGTAGGAGTGCCCAAGTTTTTTTAAATCTTTTCCAGATGTGCATACATGGGAATAGGGGGAGGTGGTTACTTAAAAGCTACATCATCAAATATTAAAAAAATGGAGATCTTCCTTTTATTTTGAAACCTTTTAGCCTACTATTACACCTTGATTGCCACCATTTTTTGTTTGTTAGTTTGTTTTCCCTTTACCTTTACCTCAAAATAATGTCTTTGAGGTTGGGAGGAGCTCTGATGGCATAGTGGTTAAAGCATTGAGCTGCTAACCAAAAGGTTGGTGGTTTGAACTCACCAGCTGCTCCCTGAAAAGATTTACAGCCTTGGAAACCCTATGGGTCAGTTTTATTCTGTCCTATTGGGTTGCTGGGAGCTCTGGTGGTGTAGTGCCTAAGGCATTTGACTGCTAACCCACCAGCCACTCCTGGGAAGGAAGAATGGGCAATCTACTTCCATAGTGGTACTGCTCAGAAGCCCAAGGAGGGGTTGCTATGAGTCGGATCCAACTTGATGGCAGTGAGTTTGGTTTTGGTTTATAGGGTCACTATGAGTTGGAATCAACTCAATGGCAGTAGGTTTGGGTGTGTTTTTTGGTTTTTCACAAGGTCGTTGTTGAGTTAAATTTATATAAAATGGGGTTGGAATGTATTATTATTGCAAACCAGTTTCTACTGAGTCAGTTCCAACTCAAAGTAACAGTATGTGTGTCAGAATAGAACTGGGCTCCATAGTGTTTTCAATGGCTGGTTTTTGGGCAGTAGATCACCAGGCCTTTCTTCCAAGACACCTTTGGGTAGACTCAAACATAAGCCTTTCAGTTAGCAGCTGACCATGTTAACAGTTTGTACCACCCAGGAATTCCATAATGTGTTATATTGTTGTTTTTAGGTGCTGTCAAGTTGGTTTCAACTCACAGTGACACTATGTGCAACAGAACAAAACAGTGCCCGGTTCTGAACCATCTTCATAATTGTTGTCATGTTCGAGCCCATCATTTCAGCTACTGTGTCAATCCATCTAGCTGAATGTCTTGTCCCTTTTTGCTGACACTCTATTTTACCTAGCATGATATCCTTCTTCAAGAATTAATCCCTTCTGACAACATGACCAAAGTATGAGAGATGAAGTCTGGCCATTCTTGTTTCTAAGGAGTATTCTGGCTGTACTTCCTCCTATTTGTCCCTATAATGTGTTATTAGATGCAATATAATCCGTATTTGAATGTAGTATATGACCATAATCATATAAGCTATATCCTATCCTAGACTCATATTATATAAATCTGAATTTTCCATATTCTAATATGATTTTGACCTGACTGATAGTATAATATATAAGCAACAAAGTGTAGAGGGGATGACACATGATTTTAAATATCCATTGTCCATTGCCTCACATACCTGAGATCAAGAGCCCCAAAAGGATTTTGTGAATTATTGACTTATAGATTGCAACACTTGATGCACAAATCACAAAAGCAATCTCTGTAGCCAAAAGATTTCAGTGGGTGGTGAAGCTTGGTAAGAGCTGAGCAGATGTGTGTGTGTCATCAGTTGCCCATCCTCACACCAGCTTTTATTGAATCTCTGGTATTTGTACACAGCATCTGTGGGTATTTTGATCTTTAAAATAGGGCTTTAACATTTGTAGTTGAGAGCTAGCACAAAAGTAGAAAATATTTTTATTGAGAACCTCATCAGACTGTCAACTTGTGACAGAGTGTGGGAGCAATGAAGTACATTCCGTGTTTTAGAGCTGCTACCTCTGCTGACCGGCCACTTTCACTTCTGTGATAATGAGAACAGGGCAAATGCTTCTGGCTTCCCCGCAGAGTGAGAAATCAGCACCACTCTCTCCCCAACATGGGTGAAGTTTAGGACAGTGAACATTAAAGACATCACACCTAAGTTAATAGATGCCTAAATAGAATCATCATGTTCACAACTGAAAATTAAATCACATTTGGAAAATTAAAGCACAGCCCTCGGGCAGATGGAGGTGGAGGACAAGAAAACTTATATTTATAATCTTCTTCGAGAGAATAACAAAGGAGAAACCAGACTGTTTCTTATTAAAAAAAAAAAAAATCCATCTTAAGAAAGAGAACAACAACAAGAAAAACAAGCAAGTTCCCTGACTTCTTTATCACTGCTTCTTCCTATTATCAGAGGATTAGACTGACAATAAACTAAAACTAAAAGCAAACCCACTGCCATTGAGTTGATTTCGATTAATAGCAATCCTATAGAACAGAGTAGAATTGCCCCATAGGGTTTTCAAGGCTGTAATCTACGGAAACAGACTATTACATCTTCTCTCACAGAGCTGCTGGTGCATTTGAACCACTACCATTTTAACCACTGCATCGCTAGGGCTCTTCTAGACAGGCAACAGGTTTATTGTTAAGTTGTATGCATTCTCTAATCTATACTGTCAGGTACCACCTTGTGAGTCCAAGTCCAGCACAAGTCAATTGGCTTGGCATAGGAAAAAAATTTCCCCAGACAAAAACTCAGAAGATAATCTAAACTTTTACTTCATTGAGAAAATCTAGGCCAGTGGTTCGTAAAGTGGGAAACCTGGTGGCACAATGGTTAAGCACATGGCTGTTGACTGAAAGGTTGGTGGTCTGAACCTAGTTAATGACTCCATGGGAGAAAAGACCTAGTCTTCTGCTCTCATAAGGATTACATCCTAGGAAACCCTATGGGTCAGTTGATGGAGCCCTGGTAGCACAGTGGTTAAGAGTTCAGCTGATAATTAAGAAGTTGGCAGTTCAAATCCACCAGCTGCTCTGCATAAAAAAGATGTGGAAGTCAGCTTCTGTAAAGATTTACGGCCTTGGAAACCATATGGGGCGGTTTTACTGTGCCCTGCAGGGTTGGTATGAGTTGGAATCCATTCAATGGAACACATCAACAATAACAACAGCAGTTCTTAAAATATGGTTCCCAGGCCGGTACCATAAAATCACCAGGGAATGTGTTAGAATTGCAAATTTTGGGCCCTACCCCAAACCCACTATGGTGTAATAAATTATATAATATGGCTTTTCTAGTCATAAGTCTTTGTAAACTCTGTGGTGAAATTTTCCGTGAGCAACTGAGTAGCTCCTGATTGTTAAATTTATCTACCTCGGGTATTTCTGTTGAGAGTGGCACAAAGAAATGTTCTGGGAAATTCACTCTCCTTCAGGTGTTTAGAATTCTGATGTTGTCATTGGTTAGTTTGGCTGCTCTGCCAGGCTCAAAAGGAGCCCTCCTAGAGGCAGAAGGAATCTCTCATTGCCAGCTGGGACATGCAAGAGACATGCTTTGCTGAGAGAGAGACACAAGAGACACGCGCTGCTGCTGTTGGTTGAGAGACGGTGGGCTGCAAGAGACTGAGCCTGTTCCTGAACTTGAATTGTAGTCTTCTGTGTGAGTCTTCCAACTTTGTTCTTGTTCTTGTTGCTTCCCTAATAAACCCCATAATCTGTGAGTTCTGTGTGACCACTGCAGCAAATTATCAAATCCAGTGGAGAGGGATGGTTGGTGTCAGCGTTGGTGAAAGGGCTGGAGGAAGGTGGCATGTCAGGCCTCGCAGGGATAGGCTTTGGGCTACTGATGGTGATTCTGTCTTCCACTTGTGGGGCTAGAGGAAGTAAGGAGATGCAGCCTCCCTGCCCCAAACTTAGCACCCAGAGCATTTCTAAGAATAGGGTCCAGCAATCCGTGCTTCAGCAAGCCTCAATTCTAATAGGTGTGTAGTGGTATCTTGTTTTAATTTGTAATTCCCTAACAACAAATGATGTTGAACATCTTTCCATATGTGTATTTGCCATCTGTATGTCTTCTTTGGTGAAGTTTATTTATTTATTTATTCCAATCTTTTGTTCCTTTTCTAATTGGGTTGTTCGTTTTTGAATTGTTGAGTTTTAAGAGTTCTTTGTATATTGCTGATACAAATCCTTTATCAGAAATGTGTTTTACAAATATTTTTTCCCAGTGTGTGACTTGTCTTTTTATTCTTGTACTAGTGTCTTTCACAGGACAGATTTTTTAATTTTAATAAAGTCTTACTTATCATTACTTTTCTTTCATGGATTATGCTGTTTTTTAGTGTCTAAAAATTCATTGCTCCACCCCAGATCACTGTGGTAGTTAAATTGTATGTCAACTTGGCTGGGCCTGGTTGAGTGACTAGGCAGCTGGTGGTAGTTATTCCTCATGATGAGACTGGCAATCAGCTCCATGATAGGATCTATCACAAGCAGCTGAGTAACTGCCTTTGGGATGTGGTCTGCTTCTTGTATATAAGGAGAAGCCTTGGGGTAGTCTCTAGCTTATGGCACGCTTAGACCCTGCATGTAGGCATGTCATTGTTCAGCAGCCTTGCTCTGCTGACCTTGGGACTTACAATGGATTTGATTTAATGGCCTGCCATGTGGTTTGGTTACATCGGGACTGTACCATTTTACTTGTTGACCTTGGGCTTGTTAGCCTCAGCAGCCACTAGCTGCCTGAGTGAAGAGATGCCTCTAGCTTCACTGGGCTGGGAGCAAGAGGCAGAGCTGAAGCCCAAGGTCGATGGGCTTTCACACAGCCCCTAAAGCCTGGCACTTTGAACTTGGACTTCTAGCCTCTCAAACCTTGAGAGAACAAACTCCTGTTTATTCAAGCCATCCCATTTGTGGTATATTCTTGTCAGAGCAGTAATAGGTAACCAGAACAGTCACCTAGAAGTTTCAGTGTTTTGTGTTTTACTTTAGATTTGTGACCTATATTCAGTTAATTTTTGTGAAAAATTTAAGGTTTGTATCTAGCTTCATTTTTTTTTTTTTGCATATAGCTGGACAATTGTTCCCAGAACCACTAGTGGAGAAGGCTATCTTTTGTCTATTGAATTACCTTTGCTCCTTTATCAAAGATCAGTTAGCTATAATTTTTTGATCTATTTATGGACTTTGTATTCTATTCCACTGATCTATTGTTCTTTTGCCAATACCATACTGTTTTGACTAGCATAGCTTTATAGTAAGCCTTGAAATGGGGTAGTGTGAGTCTTACAACTTTTTTCTTGTTCTTCTGTATTGTGTTGGCTAGTCTAGGTATTTTGGTTTCTTATAAACTATAGAAGCAGTTTGCCCATATTGACAAAATAGCTTGCTCTGATTTTCACTGGGGTGTGTTGAATCTACAGATCAAGGGAGGAAATGGAATATTAAAAATACTGAATTTCCAATAAATGAATACAGAATATCTCTCCATTTATTTAGATATTTTTTTATATTTTTCATCAAATAGCAAGGAGAAATTAAGATAAAGAAGTGATCCAAATCTAATGTTTGTAAGCGTACTTGTACAAGAGAAGAGATGGTACTAAAATAAGAATCTGATTAAACTATTACAAACTTTGATGTTCTTTTTTGAAAGGGAAATGAAACAGTAGAGACTACATCTTTCCTACAGAAAATAAACAAATATACTACTTAAAACCTGGAATATTCAGATCTGAGGAAAGACAGTGTATTCAAGAGCATAACCCAAAACACAGGTCCTCCTCCTAGGAGCACCAAAAAGAAAATAAATCCACTGCAATAAACCTAATTCCCACTCATAGTGACCCCCACAGGGTTTCCAAGAATGTAAATTTTTACAGAATCAGACTGCCTCGTCTTTCTTCTGTGGAGCAAATGGTGGGTTTGAACTGCCAACCTCTTGGCTAGCAGCCAGGTGCCTTGCCACAGCACTACCAGCACTCCTTCCTAGAAGCACAAGCTTCAGAAATATGAATAGAAGGTACTGACCCTTATTTCACAGGTGAAACAAATATGGGATGACAAAGCCTAAGAACTCCACAGCAATTGGCTATGAAAAGTTTGCAATAATAGTGGAATATCCTTCTTCAGAAAACAAATTTAAGTGCTTAAAAAAAAAAAAAAAAAGAAAGAAAGAAAGAAAAAGGCAGAGTATCTCCTTATCTCTTTAATACCATAAAAGAGATGACAAGTCAGTAAGGAAATAAACAAGAAAAGAAAAGAAAGAAAAACAAACTCACTGCCATCAAGCCAATTCCAACTCACAGCTACCGCCTTTGGGTTTCTGAGGGGGTAAATCTTTACGGAAGTAGACTGACCAGTTCTCACTAGAGCTACATGACAAAAGTGCCCTTGGCATTTGTTGCAAAGAGCAAATGTAAACATTGACTTGCTTGTCTTGAGGGTCAAAGTAGACTGCAATGAAATTCCAACCATGTCTAAGATGAAGAGCCAAAAAGGAGTGTCCTCACATTAAATTGAGACCTTCAAGGGCTATTCCCTTAAAGTAAAAGTAAAAGCTGAAGTAAACCTTCCCACACCCAGTACACCAGGAGAATGCAAGAAGGGGTGCTTCGGTGTTAAGCAAATTACAGGGGAAAATTCTTGACAGGTTATGACCAAAGTCCACTCTATGTAGTTGAAACCAGTCTAGTAATGTTCCAGTATCCCTATAGACCCGGTAGAATCAAATGCAAATTCTCTATGGTGAAGCACACTTTCTTTTTACACCTTACATTGTGTCTACAAATTATATTTTCAATGCCAATGAGCAGCATACAATGAAGAAAAATATCAAGCTACCTTATAAATCTAATGTTGAGGGAAAGAAGCCAGAGTCAAAAGAGTACATTGACTGCTAACCAGAAGGCTGGTGGTTCAAATCCACCAACCATTCCTTAGAAGGAAGGTTGGGCAATCTACTTTTGTAGTGATACAGCCTCAGAAACTCAAGGAGGGGTCGCTATGAGTTGGATCCGACTTGACAGCAATGAGTTTTGTTTTTTGTTTTTTTTATATCAAGGACAAAAACAACAAACACTAATCAATTTTGTTAAGAAGTCAGGAGGAAATTGTGACTGGAATGGGTGCATAAAAAGGGCCTGTGTGGTGCTAGGTAATGTACTGTTTCTTGATTTGGGTCCTGACTCTTTGGGTGTGTTCAGTTTGTGAAAATTTATCAGTTGCTTTTTTATGATATATACACTTGTATCAGTTAGTGTCCTCCAGAAAAACAAGATATAAATGACAGCTATATAGATAGACAGGGACACAGATACAGAAAGCACACACGAGAGCATCCTGGTAGCTCGATAGTTAAGCTTTTGGCTGCTAACTGAAAGGGCACCAGTTTGAACCCACCAGTGGCTCTGTGGGAGAAAAAGACTTGCTGATATGTGCTTTAAAGATCACAGCCTAGGAAAACCTATGGGGGCAGTTCTACTCTCTCTATAGTATTGTTTGAGTCAGAATCAACTTGATGACAGTAAATGACTGGCTACAACTGTAACAGTTTTAATTCAGCTAAACAGAAGATATAAGTCAGTGTTTCTCAAATCTTTAACTCTTTCTCCCTGAAATGTATTATCACGGTTTCATCATGCTTCCCTATCACATACAGACTGTATTGATGGACCTTTCATGATATTAACTATAGTACCTGGAATCTCTGGTTGCATAGTAGGTAAGACATTTTGCTGTTAACCAGAAGGTCAGTGGTTCAAACCCAGCAGCTGCTCCATGGGAGGAAGAGGAAGCAATCTACTTCCATAAAGATTTACAGCCTTGGAACCCCACTGCAGGGCACTATGAGTTGAAATCAACCCAATGGCAGTGGGTTTGGGTTTTTTATTTTACTTGCAGTCTCAGTGATCTAATTCTTAGTGTAGCTGACAGCCAATTAAAGGATGCTAAGTCTCACACGAAGAGCATGTTGGGTTACTCCTCCGCACTGCGAAGCTCAGCATGTGGCAAAGGCATATGGTACACCATAACAATCACAGATTTTAATGACTTACTGGATGGTATTGTACAATAATTTAATGTGTTTAGTCCTTTTCCTTACCAAATGATTAAAACAAAGGTTGATTTTGAAAGCACCTTATTATAATTTAAAATTATGAAAACATAAAGAAAATATTTTTCATTTCAGAGACAAAACTTCATGCTATGAAGCCAGGCCATTCTTGGAAAATATTTGAAAATTATGGAAAGAAAAAAGATAGTCTATGCTAATTATTAAGTAAGTAATAAGCTCTGGTAGCGTAGTGGCTAAGGCACTTGACTGCTAACCAGAAGGCTGGTGGTTCAAACCCACCAACCACTCCTTGGAAAGAAGATGGGGCAATCTACTTCCATAGTGATACTGCCTCGGAAACCCAAGGAGGTGTCGCTATGAGTCGGGTCCGACTCGATGGCACATAACAACAACAACAACAATAACATCCTTGAGATGATAGTATCACAATGCAATTATAACCACAGTTATAAGATTATATGGTATAAAATTGCATTTTAAACATTGAACAAGTTTAAAATAACTTCTTGAAATACAGACTCTGCAAAATATTGTGTTTCTCATAGCATAATTGTATATTCTCTTTTGATTTACAATGAAGCATTTTATTTTGTGGATAATCACAAAAGGATATTATTAAATCTGAATTATAATAAAAAGGAAAGTACGGGCAAATATATGCCAGAGTATGGCAATAAGACTATCTTCTGTTTTAAAAATTTATTTTATCCTTTCTATTGAAAAAAAAAACTTTCATCAAGTCAATTCCAACTCATAGTGACTCTTTAGGACAGAGTAGAACGGCCACATAGGGTTGGCAAGGTTGTAAATGTTTATAGAAGCAGACTGCCTCATCTTTCTCTATGGACTGGCTGGTGGTTGGACCTGCTGACCTTTAGCTTGGCAAGTGAGCACTTTAACCACTGTGCCACCAGAGCTCCTTTATCAATCTTTAGTAGTAGAAAATATTTCCACTCTTTAAAAGGTCCCATGTTGGTACCCAAAGGTAAACAGATCCTCAAAGTAACAGCAGCCTTAGTTATTCCATAGATACCTCATATTAAAATAACATGAAATTATATTTGGAGTAATTAGAAAATAAAATTTAAGACTTGACATTTAATTTTAAGACTACTCACCACTCCTGGCTTACAGTTGTAATAGCAATGCTTGGAAGCGTAGTCAGAGGAAGTGTGGTCGGCCTGGAAATGCCATCTCCTTCGGGAGTCCTTGCTCTTTCACTCTGTCTTTGGGACAGTGGTGGTAACTGTAAATTTCCTGAGCAACACCTTCTACCTCTCCAGAGGTCAATCCCAAGTGTGTTACTGGAAGAACTGTAGGATTTACTCAAGCTACATTCAAAATAATCCTTCACATTCTGGAGGAACCACAGGGAAAGAAAAAAGAGAAGGAAAAAGACAGAAATGCAAATGTTTAAAATGGTGCACAAAAAAAAAAAAAAAAAATCCCATTGCTATCGAGTCAATTCCAACTCATAGCAACCCCCTTTGGGTTTCTGAGGCAGTAAATCTTTACAGAAGTAGATTGCCCGGTCTTCCGTTCATGGAGTGGCTAGTGGGTTTGAACCATCAACCTTCTGGTTAGTAGTGAAATGCCTGAGGCACTACACCATCAGAGCTCCTTAAAATGATGCATAATGGGATAAAATAAGAAACTAAATGATCATACTGTTACTCATGAAGTCTTGATTCATTATCTCACAATCGGAATCTAACATTGATGTCAAAAGCTTAAGAGGAACCAGAAAAAGGGGCTATTTCTCAACTTTTAGAACACATATATCAGTTTCAGATTCTGGCAAATCTTTATGTATAGTAGATAATATTAACCAGTTATAGCACAGAGGAAGGAGAGTTTTTCCTTTTCAAAGAAGAGGGACTTCTTCGTCTTTCCTCATACTTTCTTTCTATTTGCTTACTTGCTTTTTCAATCATTTTTTTAAATTTGCTAAAATGAAATCTTATAATTAAAAAATATAGTTTGGAAACCAATGCTATCATTCTGCAGCATGGGAACAAATTTAATAGCTAAAGCACTAAGTTCCTTATGCAGTGTGTTTTAAACCAAAAATAATATCTAAGGACAGCAGGATGTTGATAATTATAGGTGACTGACTGCTCTATAAAAGCTCTTCTCATGTTTTGTTTATTTTTGTCAAATTAAATAAGAAGAGTTCAGAAAAAGAAGAGTATACTTTATCAAGTCCTGAACTGCCATGTCCAAATAGATGCCTCTATGTGGACATGAATAAAATATTGTGAGAAGACAAAGGCATTGTTCTAGAATCCATGATAAGAGTTATTCATTCTTTCCATATTTCTTGATGACTGTGGTTCCTGGTACTATTGGGAGTGGGAGTCTCAAATGAGCATCTCCTTGACAGATCATTCATACCAGCTCAAAGATAAGAAAATGTTACAGCATTGCAAATGACCACTGAAAGCAACACAGAGTTGAGATTTTGTAATTTTCAGTTGCCACTCTTACTGTAACAGGGGATGAGAGCTAGTCCCACCAGCAGGCCAAGGTATCTCACCTGAAAGCCCTTCTTTAGTCCTAAAAAATGATGTTGTTGTTGTTGTGTGCCATCTAGTCAGCTCCAACTCATAGCAACCCCTCCTTGGGTTGCTGAGGCAGTATCACTACAGAAGTAGATTGCCCAACCTTCCTTCCAAGGAGAGGCAAAAAAAGGATAGGTGGTTACATTATTCTTTGGAACAGACTTAGGAGGACCTGTAACTAGACCTTCTAAGTTTTACACAAAAAAAAGTTCCCTATACTCCTACTCTTCCAATCACATCTGTCTGGTTCATATAAGAATGATTTACTTAAGTTTAACACAAATATGTATTGCATACATGTAAGTTTTTCACTATACTACTTGCAAAGGATACAATACCAAAAAAGAGACATAGTATCTGTTCTCACAGAGTCTATATTCTAATGTTCTAGTGATTTATACTTCATAGCCTACAATTTGAATACAGACATGTGGGTATGAAAAGACCTGGAATTTTCCAGGGAAATAACTATCCCTACTTAGAAATGAGGAGCTCTGGTAGCATAGTGCTTAAGGCACTTGACTGCTAACCAGGATACTGGTGGTTCAAACCCACCAGCCACTCCTCGGAAGGAAGGTTGGGCAATCCTACTTCTGTAGTGATAATTGCCTCGGAAACCCAAGGAGGGGTCGCTAGGAGTCGGGGCCGACTCAATGGCAAATAACAACAACAACAACAACTTAGAAATGGGAGATCATCATTTATGTTTGTACTTGGCTACTGAATTTGGAATATTTGTTTAATTGAAATTCAGAGAACCACAATCCAGTAACAAGAAGACGGAACTATCCAGAATTTTCCAGCATTTGAAATATTCTGGGATATGAGCAATGTTTTACTGTTTTAGTGACTAATTAATACATCAAATCCACTGTAAGGTTAGTAGTCACTACATGGTGTGTGGGGTGTGTGTGTACGTGCATGCACACACACACATTCATGTGTGTTAGAAATAAGAGACTGAGGGGAGAGATTAGTATACATGAGTTAAGGAGGCAGAATACACAAAGTCTTTCTGAAGATATTTCAGAACAAATTAAAAGCCAGAACAGATACCTATAAATCAATCTATCTCCAAATATGCATGTAAATAAAGCACTGGTAAGGATCTAAATGTGAAAATGAAAACCATAACATTCTTTGAAGAAAATATAGGAGCATGCCTGTGGGACCTCATTTTTAATGATAGATTATCAGATATAACAACAAAAGCCCAAGTAACAAAAGACAAAATAGATAAATGGGATCTCATAAAATTAAATACTTTCATTCATCAGAAGACTTTATCAACAACATGAAAAGACAACCTGCAGACTGGGAGAAAATTTTGGGGAAATATATATCTGATAAGAGTCCAATACCCAAAATATATTTTTAAAATTTATAACTTAGAATAAGAAGATAAACAACCCAAACAAAAAATGATCAAAGGATTTGAAAAGACATTTCACCAAAGATGATTTTCAAATGGCCAACAAGCACCTGTAAAGATGCTCAGGGTCATTCACCAAGAATGAAATTCACTGCTGTTGAGTTGCTTCTGACTCATAGCAGCCCTTCCTTGGGTTTCTGAGGCAGTATCTCTACTGAAGTAGATTGCCCAATCTTCCTTCCAAGGAATGGCTGGTGGTTTGAACCACCAGCCTTCTGGTTAGTCATTTAAAAAAAAAGAAAAACTTTGCCACCAACTGCATCACAACTCATAGCAAACTTTATAGCTATCATTCTCCAAAAAACCAACCTCACTGCCATCAAGTCAATTCCTACTCACATTGACCCCCATTGGTTTTCCAAGGCTGTAAGTTTTTATGGAAGCAGACCACCCCATGTTTCTTCCATGAACTAGGTGGTGGGTTTGAACCACCGACCTTTTGGTTAGCAGCCAATCAATAGTTAATCACTATTGCACCAGGGTTCCTTATAGCTACCCTTAGGTAGATGAAAACCAAAACTACACTGTGAGATAACACTTTGGCCCCATTAGAATGGCAATGATGGGGGAGAAAAAAGAAAGAAAACAATAGATTTGGCAAGGTTATGAAGAAACTGGAAACCTCATCCATTGCTAGTGGAAATGTAAAACAGTATAGCTGGTGGTGGAAAATAGTTTGGTGGTTCCTTAAAAAGCTGAACATAACAACCACCATACGACCCACCAATCCCAATCATACTTATATATCCAGAAGAAGTGAAGGCAGAAATGCTAACAGAAGCATACCAGTGATCATTGTAGCACTTTTCACAATGGCCAAAGGGTGGAAACAGCCAAAATGTTCATCAACAGATGGAAGTATAAACAAAATGTGGTGTAAACACACAATAGAATAATACTCAGCATAAAGAGAAATGAAGTCTTGATGCATGCCACAATGCAGATGAACCTTGAAAACATTATGCTGAGTGAAACAAATCAGCCCTACAAGGACAGATATTGTTTGATCCGACTTATATGAAATAAGCAAATATATAGAAGCTGAAGACAATTAGTGGTTACCAGGGATGGGTGGGAGGGGGAAAGGGGGAATTTTTGTTTACAGGACATTAAGTTTATCCGAATAGTGTTGGAATAATTTATCTTAATAATGTTATAATAATAATAGTGTTGGAAAAGGATAGTAAGGATGGCTGCATATGTGAACAAGGTTACATGAAGAATGCAATCAACGTCACTGGGTGACACATGTGGAAATTGTTGGTCAGGGAGAAGAAAGTACTACTTATCTGAGAAACAAAGTCTTGAGGACATGCTATACCTGCTGTGCAAGAAACACTGTGCCAGAGAATAGAAATAGGGATATTGATATTTTTATCTAAAGCACCAATTACCACAGCCTCCTAATAAAGTTATTGGATATATTTCTGTTTTCTCTTTTGTTGTTGTTGTGTTGGGTGCCATCGAGTTGGCTCCAACTCATAGCAACATTATATACAGCAGAATGAAACACTGCCAGGTCCTGTGCCAGCACCATAATCCTTGCTATACCTGAACCCATTGTTGCAGCCACTGTGTCAATCCACCTTGTTGAGGGTCTTCCCCTTTTTCGTTGACCCTCCACTTACCAAGCATGATATCCTTCTCCAGGGAATAGTTCTTTCTGACAACATGACCAAAGTAGGTGAGATGAAGTCTGGCCATTCTTGCTTCCAAGGAGCATGCCGGCTGCACTTCTTTCTGGGACAGATTTGTTAGTTCTTTTTGCAGTCCATGATACTTTCAGATTCTTCACTAATACCACAACTGAAAAGCATAGACTCTTCTTTGGTCTTGGTTACTCATTATCCAGTTCTCACATGTATATGAGGTGATTGAAAATACCATGGCTTGGGTTAGGTACACCTTAGTCTTCAAGGGGAAATCTTTGCTCTTCTGCACTTGAAAGAGGTCTTCTGCAACAGATTTGCCCAATGCAATATATCGTCTGATGTCTTGACTGCTGCTTCCATTAGTATTGCTTGTAGAACCAAGTAACATGAAGTCTTTGACAACTTCAAACTTTTCTGCATCTATTGTGATCTGTTTATTGGTCCAGTTGTGAAGATTTTTGTTTTCTTTATATTGAGGTGTAATCCATACTGCAGACTACAGTCTTCAATCTCCATCAGTAAGTCTTTCAAATCATCCTGACTTTCAGTAAAGTTGTGGTGTCTGTATATCGCAGGTTGTTAATGAGCCTTCCTCCAATCCTGATGCCACGTTTTTCTTCATATAGTCCAGCTTCTCAGATTATTTGCTCAGCATTCAGATTGAATAAGTATGGTGAAAAGATGCAATCCTGATGCACTCCCTTCCTGATTTTAAACAATGCAATATATCCCCTTGTTCTGTTCAAATGACAGCCCGATGGTCTATCTACAGATTCCTTATGAGCACAATTAAGTGTTCTGGAATTCTCACTCTTCTCAGTGTTATTCATAATTTATAGGTCTAGTTGGGAGGATTTTTGTTTTCTTTATATTGAGATGTAATCCATACTGCAGACTGTATTCTTGTATCTTCATCAGTAAGTGCTTCAAGTCATCATCACTTTCAGCAAGCAAAGTTGTGACATCAGCATATTGCAGGTTGTTAATGATTCTTCCTCCAATCTTGATGCCATGTTCTGCTTCATATAGTGCAGCTTCTCAGATTATTTGCTCAGCATATAGATTTAATAAGTATGGCGAAAGAACACAGCCCTGACGTAGTCCCTTCTTGACTCTAAACCGTGCAGTGTCCCTTTGTTCCATTTGAACAACAGCCTCTTGGTCTATGTACAGGTTCCTCATGAGTAAAATCTAGTGTTCAGGAATTCCCATTCATCTCAATGTTATCACAATTTGTTATGAACCACACAGTCAAATGCTTTTGCATAGTCAATAAAACACAAGTAAACATCTTTCTGGAATTATTTGCTTTCAGCCAAGATCCATCTGACATCAGCAATGATATCCCTTGTTCCACATCCTCTTCTGAATCCAGCTTGCACCTCTGGAAGTTCTCTGTCAGTATGTTGCTGCAACCATTTTTGAATTATCTTCAGAAACATTTTACTTGGTGTGATATTAATGATATTGTTCAATAATTTCCACATTCTGGGGAATCACTTTTCTTTGGAATGGGTACAAATATGGATCTCTTCCAGTCAGTTGGCCAGGTAGCTGTTTTCCAAATCTCTTGGCATAACCGAGTGAGTGCCTCCAGTGGGTCATCTGTTTGTTGAAACATCTCAATGGGTATTCCGTCAATTCCTGGAGCCTTGCTCTTTGGCAATGGCTTGAGTTCAGCTTCATCTTCTTCCTTCAATATCATTAGTTCTTGATCATATGCCACCTCCTGAAATGGATGAAGATCTGCCAGTTCCTTTTCATACAGTGATTCTGTGTATTCCTTCCATCTTCTTTTGATGCTTCCTGCATCATTCAATATTTTGCCCATAGAATCTTTCGATACTGCAACTCAAGGCTTAAATTTTTTCCTCAGTTCTTTCAGCTTGGGAAATGTCAAGTGTGTTCTTTCTTTTTGGTTTTCTAACTCCAGGTCTTTGCACATTTTATTATAGTAATCAATTTTGTCTACTCGAGCTGCTCTTTGAAATCTTCTGATCAGCTCTTTTGTCTTGTCATTTCTTCCATTTGCTTTAGCTAATCTTCACTCAATGGCAAGTTTCAGAGTCTCTTCTGACATCCATTTTGGTCTTTTCTTCCTTTCTCATCTTTTTAATGACCTCTTGCTTTCTTCATGGATGATGTTCTTGATGTCATCCAATAATTCTTCTAGTTTTTGGTCATTGGTGTTCAACACATCGAATCTATTCTTTAGATAGTCTCTAAATTCAGGAGGGACATATTCAAAGTCATATTTTGACTCTCATGGATTTGTTTTAGTTGTCTTCAACTTCAAGTTGAACTTGCATATGAGTAGTTGACAATCAGGAGCTCTGGTAGCATAATGCCTAAGGCACTTGACTGCTAACCAAAAATCTGGTGGTTTAAACCCACCAGCCACTCCTCAGAAGGAAGGTTGGGCAATCTACTTCCATAGTGAGATCACCTCAGAAACCGAAAGAGGGGTCGCTATGAGTTGGGTCCAACGGCACATAACAACAGTAGATGATCTGTTCCACAATCAGCTCCTGAACTTGTTTTGGCTGAAGATATTGAACTTTTCCATCACCTCTTACCACATATGTAGGCAATCTGATTCCTGTGTATTCCATCTGGTGAAATCCATGTCTATAGCCACCATTTGTGTTGCTGAAAAAAGGTGTTTGCAATGAATAAGTTGTTGGTCTTGCAAAATTCTATCATGCCATCTCCAGCATTATTTCTGTCACCAAGGCCAGATTTTCCAACTACTGGTGATTCTTCTTTGTTTCCAAGTTTTGAATTCCAATCACCAATGATAATTAACACATCTTGATTGGTGCCTAAGGCACTTACTTGACTGCTAACCAGAAGGCTGGCAGTTCAAACCCACCAGCCACTCCCCAGAAGAAAGGTTGAGCAATCTGCTTCTGTAGTGACACTGCCTTGGAAAACAAGGAGGGGTTGCTATGTTCGCAGCTGACACCATGGCAATGGTTGCATTGCGTTGCATTTGATTACATGTTCAATCAATTTTGGACAGTAGAAGTTGATAAAAATCTTCAATTTCCTCATCTTTGGCTTTGGTGGTTGGTGCATAAATTTGAATAATAGTCATATTAACTGGTCTTCCTTATAGACGTATGGATATTACCCTATCACTGACAGCACTGTACTTCAGGAAAGAGCTTGAATTATCCTTTGTGATGATGAATGCCACGCCGTTCCTTTTCAATTTGTCATCCCTGGCATAGTAGATCATATGATTGTGTGATTCAAAATGGCAAAAACCAGTCCACTTCAGCTCACTAATGCCTAGGATATCAATCTTTATGTTTTCCATTTCATTTTTGACAACTTCCAATTTTCCTAGATTCATACGTTGTACATTCCATGTTCTGATTACTAATGGATGTTTGCAGCTGTTTCTCCTCAATTCGAGTCATGCCAGTCAGAAAATGGAGGTCTTGAAGGCTTTACTTTATCCATATCAGTAAGGTTGGTTCTACTCTGATGATGCAGCACTTTCCCAGTCCTATTTTGAGAGCCTCCCAACCTAAGTGGCTTGTTGTCCTGCATTGTATAAGACAGTGTTTCCAGGCTATTCGTATAGTTGCCTAGTAATGTAACAGACAGATGTTTCTCAGCTATTTATAAGGTTTTCCCTGGCCAGTTCTTTGAGAAGTGGATGGCTTCCTCCTTCTTCCCAGTCTGTCTCAGTCTGCAAACCACACCGAAACCTGGGCACCATGTGCAACCCTGCTGGCATTTGAAACACCAGTGGCACAGCCTCAAGCCTCACAGCAATACACTGTGATGATAATGATTAAAAAAAAAAACCCTCACTGCCTTCGAGTCAAAACCTCATAGTGACACCTTCTTGGGTTTCCGAGGCAGTATCTCTATGGAAGTAGATTGCCCAGTCTTCCTTTCGAGGATTGGCTGGTGGGTTTGGACTGTCAGCCTTCTGGTTAATAGTCAAATGCCTTAGACACTACACCACCAGAACTCCCTAAGATAATATTGTTTGACAATTTTCACATTCTGTGGGATCACCTTTCTTTGAAATGGGTACAAATAAGGATCAGTCAGTTGGCCAGATAGCTATCTTCCAAATCTCTTGGCATAGCCAAATGAGGGCCTCCAGGGCAGCATCCATTTGTTGAAACATCTCAATGGATATTCCATCAATTCCTGGAGCCTTGTTTTTCACCAATTCCTTCAGTGCAACTTCTACTTCTTCCTTCAATACCATTAGTTATTGATCATTTACTACCTCCTAAAATGGATGAACATCAAGCAATTCTTTTTGGTACAGTGACTCTGTGTATTACTTCCATCTTCTTTTGATGTTTCCTGCTTCATTCAATATACTGGCCATAGAATCTTTCAATATTGCAATTTGAGGCTTCAATTTCCACTTTAGGTCTTTCAGCTTGAGAAATGTCGAGTTTGTTTTTCCCTTTTGTTTTTCTAACTCCAGGTCTTTGCACATTCCATTGTAATAATTGACTTTGTCTTCTTAAGGTGCTCTTTGAAATCTTCTGTTCAGCTCTTTTAACTTGTCATTTCTTCCATTTGCCTTAGCTACCCTCCATTCAAAGGCAAGGTTCAGAGTCTCTTCTGACCTCCATTTTGATATTTTCTCCCATTCCTGTCTTTTTAATGACCTTTTGCTTTCTTCATGTATGATGGTTTTGATTCATCCCACAATTCCTCTGGTTTTCAGTCATTGGTGTTCGGTGTATCAAATCTATTCTTTAGTTGGTCTCTAAATTCAGGAGGGATGTAATCAAGGTCATATTTTGACTTTCATGGACTTCTTTTAATTGTCATCAGCTTTAACTTGAACTTGCATATGAGCAGTTGATGGTCTCTTCCACAATCAGCTCCTGACCTTGGTTTGGCCGAAGATACTGAACTTCTTTATCACCTCTTGCCACAGATGTAGTCAATCTGATTCCTGTGTACTCCATCTGATGAAGTCCATGTGTATAGCTGCCATTTGTGTTGTTAAAAAAGGTATTTGCAATGAATAAGTCATTGGTCTTGTAAAATTCTATCATGTGATCTCCAGCATTATTTCTCTTTCAGAAAATAAAAATATTACTTACCAGGTTTATAAATAGCAAATAAACTGAATGGGTACTTATTTTGGCACAGCATTTGTTATCTGAAAAATAACAAAGTCACACATATTCCCCAAAATATCTCCCACACTGCTTTAGTTTATTTATTTACATATTTATTATATATATTTTATTCCAATGTACTTAAACTTACAGCTTTGAGTTAAAGGGATTTGCTTCCGAAGACCTCAGTTAACATGAAATGCATTGCCACAAAAAACAACATAATGGAATAGCTTTTTAGAGAGCAAGTTAAATAATGAAAACATTAAGATTGTTCTCGTTAACTCATGCTGTTATTCATAATAATCTCAAACTCTCTAATTCATACCCTACCGATCATGAGTTGATATACCACTCCCTCGAAATTACTAACAATCTCAAAGGCAAAATCTAATTCAATCAATTCTTAATTACTTACAGAGAATTTGTTACCTTGGATTGATTTTTTAATTCTAATCACCATGATTCTGGCTGACTCCACACTACCCATTGGTTTAAAGATATCTGGGAAAGGAACTTTAATTGAATATTACCTATGGTAATCATGCTGTCCAAAATACTTCATGTGTTAATAATCTCAAGGAAACAACCTAGTTTGGGATTAACCTCATGTTCTTAGTAAACATTTGTTTAAAAATTAATATTATTTCCATAATTTCAAAAGCTTATCACAAAGGAAAAGCTAGTGTGAAATCTTGCACTTAAGTACGAAAAAGTCTGCCAAGAGGAAACAGGCAGAAACCAAAGGGACTGATCTCTTCGTCCTATCCCCTATCAAAACCAGCCAAGTGAGACCAAGGTTTTCTCATTTTGTTTTCTCTTTTGTTTAATCATTTCAATCTTTTCTGGAGCTTACTCTATTTTCCAAATTCTTCCAATAAACTCATGGTGAGAAAATGGTATTAGATATTTCTAATATCTTCTAATGTACCTGGTATGCATTCTACTTGGATTAAAGACCAGAGTTTTGCCAGTCTTGTGAAACCAAAACTGGAAATCATGATAAGCATCAAATGACACTCATGGTCACTATCAAAACTAAATGTCAGGATGTTCCATGAGATAATAACAAAAGTAATTTTGTCTTTGAAAGGTGTGGTTTTATTATAGGTACTCATTATCAATTATAAAAATAGTTTGCCTGTAGGAATTCTTATTAGTCTTATCTTTTACTGAGGTCTTTCATGCCTTTGAAACAATTTTCTGACTTCCCTGATTGGAAATGCAGAACTATATGTGAGATATTTGTCTTTTGGTTGTAATACAATATCTTTTTTTTTTTTTTTTAATACCCCTAGCTCTGGTAGCATAGTGTCTAAGGCATTTGACTGCTAACCAGAAGGCTGGTGGTTCAAACCCACCAGCCACTCCTCAGAAGGAAGGTTGGG
>NW_006921603.1:18322696-18336297 GCF_000298275.1 Orycteropus afer afer | reverse complement strand
TGACACATAACAACAACAACTTGTTTCCTTATTCCTTTTTCAGCTCCTGTCCCAACCTACAACTCTCTCTCTTTGAAACTATTTCTGAAATCCCCTTATCTATAATTAAGGAGCTCTGGTGGTGCACTGCCTAAGGCATTTGACTGCTAACCAAAATGTTGGTGGTTCAAACCCACCAGCAAATCCCTCTGCAGAAGGAAGAGGGAGCAATCTACTTCTGTAAAGATTTACCACCTTGAATCTGAATCGACTCAATGGCAGTGGTTTTTGTCTGTTTGTCTATGATTAATTGCTTGGATTCAGCACTTGAATAGCATTTATTTAGCCTCCTCCTCTCTACTTCTTGAACTTAATTCCAGGATGCAAAGTATTGAAGCATACTATTCCTAAGTCATTCATCTTTTTAGGTTTCCCACTAAGGGCCCCAGGAGCTCTGGTGCCATAGTGCCTAAGGCATTTGACTGCTAACAAGAAGGCTTGTGGTTCAAACCCACCAGCCACTCCTCGGAAGGAAGGTTGGGCAATCTACTTCCGTAGTGATATCACCATGGAAACCCAAGGGGGGGCAGCGTCACCATGAGTTGGATCTGACTTGATGGCAGTGCATTGTATTGTGTTGTTACTAAGGACCCCAGGTGGCACAATGGTTAAATACTCAGCTGCTAACTGAAATGTTGGTAGTTTAAACCTACCCAGCAACTCTATGGTAGAAAGACCTGGCAATCTGCTCCATTAAAGATCAGTCTAAAAATTCCTATGAGATAGTTCTACTCTGTCTTATGGGAATGTTATGATGAAATAGATTCAACAGCACCTAACAACAACAATAAAAAAGTAATTTGTGTAGTGTAAAGTATATGGAGGCAGGAATGATGGTTTATTCATCTTTGTATAACCAAAGAACCAAATCTAGTGTCTTGCAGACAAGAAGACTTTTGCACAAATTGATCCCTCCACCAGAAATGTTCTTTCTCCACATCTTCACAGGATTCACTTCCTCACTACATTCAGGGTTCTGCCCATAAGTCAACTCCTTGCATTGGCCTTCCATAAACACTCTGTTCTCACTATCTGTCATTATTTACTGCCTTGACCAAGGAGCACTTTTTACTATATAGCACTTATCATAGCTGAGGTTATATTATATTATTTATTTATTGACCCTATTGGACTATGCACCACTTGTTTGTCACTTTGTCATACTGTAGCGGTTTGTGTGTTGCTGTGATGCCAGATGCTATGCCACTGGTATTTCAAATACTAGCAGGGTCAGTCATGGTTCACAAGTTTCACAGTAGAGCTTCCAGATTAAGACAGACTGGAAAGAATGACCTGATGATGATTTAAAAAAAAAAAAAAAAAAAAAAAAAACCTAAGGACTTCAGTGTGGAAGGCTCGATTTAAAAAAAAAAAAAAAAAAAAAAACCATACTGCTGTTGAGTCTGTTCAACTCATAGCTACCTCTCCTTGGGTTTTCGTGGCATGATCTCTACAGAAGTAGGTTGCCCAATCTTCCTTCCCAAGGAGTGGCTAATGGGTTTGAACTACCAGCCTTCTGGTTAGCAGTCAAATGCCTTAGGCACTAAGCCACCAGGGCTCCTGATGATAGACTTCTGAAAAAATTGGCCAGTGAAACCTCATGAATAGCAGTGGAACATTGTCTGATATAGTGCTTGAAGATGAGCCTGTCAGATTAGAAGGCACTCAAAATGTGATTAGAAAGTTGCCTCTGCAAAGTAGAGTTGATCTTAATGACATGGATAGAGTCAAGCTTTTGGGACAAACATATGCTGATGTGGCTCAAAATGAGAAGAAATATCTGCAAACAACCATTAATAATCAGAATGTGTAATACATAAAGTACGAATTCAGGAAAATTGAAGTCATCAAAAATGGAATAGAACACATAAAGATTGATAACCTAGCCATTAGTGACCTAAAATGGACTGGTATTGGCCATTTTGAATCAGATAAGCATATGGTCTATTATGCTGGAATGACAAATTGAAGAGGAATGGCTTTGCATTCATTGTCGAAAACAACATTCCAAGATCTATCCTGAAGTACAACACTGTCAGTGACAGGAAAATACCCATACACCTACAAAGAAGGCCACTCAATATGACTATTTCAAATTTACCCACCAACCACTAATGCCAAAGATGAAGAAATTGAAGGTTGTTACCAACTTTTGCAGTCCGAAATCGATCAAACAAGCAATTAAGATGCATAATTACTGGTGATTGGAAGACAAAAGTTGGAAACAGAGAAGAAGCACCAGCACTTGGGGAAAAACAGGCCTTGGTGATACAAATCACATTGGACATCACATGATAGAATTTTACTTGATCAACAACTTATTTAATGCAAATGCCTTTTTTTTTTTTTTAACAGCATAAATGGTGGCTATACACATGGACCTCCCAGATGGAATACACAAGAATCAAATCAATTATATCTGTGAAAATAGACCATGGAGAAGTTCAATATCATCCATCAGAACAAGGCCAGGGACCACACATGGAAAAAACAAATCATCAATTGCTCATTTGCAGGTTCAGGTTGAAGGTGAAGAAAATTAAAACAAGTACATGACAGTCAATGTACAACCTTGACTATATCGCACCTGAATTCAGAGACCATTTCAAGAATAAATCTGATGCACTGAAACTAATGACCAAAGATCAGACAAGTTGTGGGATGACATGAAGGACATCACACATGAGGAAAACAAAAGGTCATTAAAAGAACAAGAAAGAAAGAAAAGACCAAAAGGGAAGTCAGAGGAGACTGAAACTTTCTTTGAACATAGAGTAGTTAATTCAAGTGGAGGAAATGAAGAACATAAGATTTCAAAGAGTGGCTTGAGAAGACAAAGTAAAGTGTTATAATGAATTGTGTAAAGACCTGGATTTAGAACACCAAAAGAAACTATATTCAGCATTTCCTCAGCTGAAATAACTGAATAAAAAATTCAAGCCCTTAGTTGGAATATTGAAGGATTGTATGGCAAAATTATTGAACAACATGTTGTTGTTTGTTGTTGTTATGTGAACAACATAGGAAGCATCAAAAGTAGATAGAAGGAATACGGTCACTATACCAAAAAGGAATTGGTCAATGTTCAACCATTTCAGGAGGTAGCATATGATCAGGAATCGATAGTATTGAAAGAAGAAATACAAGTTTCACTGAAGGTATTGGCCAAAAAACAAGGCTCTATGAATTGATGGAATAACAATTGACATATTTCAACAAATGGAGCCTACACTGGAAGCTCTCAATCACCTATGTCAAGAAATTTGGAAGATGAAATGTCCACTGTAAGACCTGGCCTACTTACTGGAAGAGATCCATATATCTGCACATTGCAAAGACAGGTGCACCAACAGAATGTGGAAATTATTGAACAATATCATGAATATCACATTAAAGAAAAATTTTACTGAAGACAGCTCAAAAATAGTTGTACCAGTACAGCACCAGTGAATTGCCAGAAATTTATACCATATTCAGAAGAGGATGTAGAATGAAGGGTATCATTGTTGATATTAGTTGGATCCTGGCTGAAAACAAAAAATAGCAGAAAGATGTTTACCTGTGTTTTATTAACTATGCAAAGGCATTTGGTTATGTGGATCATAACAAATTATGGATAATATTTCAAAGAACAGGAATTCCAGAACACTCAATTGTGCCCCAGAGGACCATGAACATACACTAAGAGGCAGTCATTCGAACAGGACGAGGGGATCTGCATGGTTTAAAATTGGGAAGGGTATGTGTCAGGGTCGTACCAGTTCACCATACGTACTCAATCTGTATGCTTAGCAAATAACCCAAGAAGCTGGAGTATATGAAAAACAAAACAAAAACATGGCATTATGATGGGAAAAGACTCATCAATAACCTGCAATATGCAGATGACACAGCCTTGCTTGCTGAAAGTGAAGAAGACTTGAAGCACTTAGTGATGAAGACCAAAGACTACTGTTTTCAGTATTGATTACACCTCAACATAAAGAAAATAAAAATCCTCACAACTGGACCAATAAGGAACATCATAGTAAATGGAGAAAAGTTGGACATTGTCAAGGATTTCACTTTATTTGTAACCACAATTAACATCTATGGTAGCAGCAGTCAAGAAATCAAATGATGTGTTTCATTGGGCAAATGTGTTGCAAATGACTTTTTAAAAATGTTAAATAGCAAAAATTCACTTTGAGGACTAATGTGTGTCTGACCCAAGCCATAGTAATTTCATCACCTCTTAGGAATGTAAAAGCTGGACAATGAATAATGAAGACTGAAGGATAATTGATGCCTTTGAATTATGGTGTTGGTGAAGAATATACCATGGACTGCCAGAAGAATGAACTAATCTGTCTTAGAAGAAGTACAGCCCGAATGCTCCTTAGAAGTGAGGATGACTAGACTTCATCTTACATACTTTGGACATGTTATCAGGACAAGTCCCTGGAGAAGGATATTATGTTTATAGATGGTAAAGTAGGCAAAAGTACAGGGTCAGCAAAAAGAAAAAGACCTCAATAAGATGGACTGACACTGTAGCTGCAACAATGGGCTCAAACCTAACAACTTGGAGATGTTGCAGGACCAGGCAGTGTTTTGCTCTCTTGTACTAGGGTCACTATGAGTTGGAACTGATTCAATGGCACTTAACCACAACAGTGGAATATAAACTCCAAGGGAACAAGGACTTTATACTATTTCTTGCTTATTATCAGGAGTCTGTATCAGTGTTTGATATACATAACAGGTACAAAATTAATACTAGGTGAATATTTAAGTTAGTGATAAAGATTTTTGAACTGATATAAACGACCCAAAAAAACTCACTGCCGTTGAGTGGAATCCAACTTATAGTGACACCTTGGGTTTCCAAAGCAGTATCTCTATGGAAGTAGATTGCCCAATCTTCCTTCCGAGGAGTGGCTGGTAGGTTTGAACTTCAGCCTTCAGCTTAGCAGTCAAATGTCTTAGGCACTACACCACCAGAGCCCCCTAATATAAGTGACAGTATAATAAAATATCACCCCTGACTTAAGGGTAAAAACGTATTTGAAGAGCATGGCACATAAAATATAAAATCTGTTACGTTGTTCTTCCTATTTTGAGAGAAGAGCTGCTATGTAGGATCAGTATGATCTTTTGCACTATACATGAAAGGTTGAGTTGCATAGTGAAAAATTCTAGGTCAAAAATGTCCACTAGAAATAAAATGAAAATCACAAATGGAAACCAAATGCATAATTTTAATTTTTTTTACTAGCTACGTTAAGAAATAAAAAGAAACAGGTAAAATTAGCTTTAATAATTTTTCTTAGCCTTGTATATCCAAACTATTATTTTTAAAATTTAATCAATATAAAATATTATTAATTAAGTATTTTATATTCTTTTCTATTTATACTATTTTTTTGTAAATATTTGCAGGTATTTCATGATGGTGGTTCAAACCCACTAGCTATTCCTCAGAAGGAAGATTGGGCAATCTACTTCCATAATAATACTGCCTCAGAAACCCAAGGAGAGGTTGTTATGAGTCAGATCTGACTCTTTGGCAGTGAGTTTTTGAGTTTTTATGCATATATCAAATATCCATTCAGACTAGCCTTTAACATGTGGCTAGTGGCTTCTATATGAAGGGTTAATCTTCTTTGAATATGTTTTTTTTTTTTATTTTTTTGAACTTCTTTGTATGCAACCTTCTTCCTCTTTTGACTGTAGAAATTGTTACCTCAAGGAAGAACAGAATTATTAATGTAATGATACAATAAGAAAGAAAAGTGGTTGTTCATCTTTTATAGATGGAATACACTGCTCAGTTTTATTTCTCCAAAAAGCTAGGATCTTAGAGCAACCAGTGTGAAAATATTATTAAAGGACAATTACAAGCATTTACTAAAAAGGAAAAGGATTGCAAAATTCTAGAAATTTCCCTTTAGGTATCCTGAGCAGAGCATGAATGTTTGAATATAGCTTGTTGCTATTGGTACTGAGATCTTAGAGTATGATTTCAGTGACTTCAGGGGAGGTCTCTGGTTCAGGAGCAGGGAATAGGGAAATAAAGGAATGACATACTATACAAGAAGTGAGAAGAGAACAATGACTAGGTTTCAACAGAAAGGAGTAGAAACGGCAATAGCAAAGGAGTGTGTTTTGGAAAGCAAGAGCCTAGATAGTGTGTCTAAGTCTCCCTCAGAACCTGTGAGTCTTAGGAATTCCCACAAGTTCCAATGGAGGAATAGAAGAAAGCTTATAATTAAGCCCAAGCAGAGCTCCAGTGGAATGGTGGTTAAGGCATTTGCTTGCTAACCAAAAAGGCAATGGTTCAAACCCACCAGCTTCTCTGCAGAAGAAAGATGAGGCTGTCTGCTTCTGTAAAGATTTATAGCCTTGGAAACCCAATGGGGGTTGCTATGAGTCAGAATTGACTCAATGGCAGTGAGTTTGGTTTGGTTTGGTATGTTGGACAGAGTTGGAACCACAGAGTCCATGGGGGAGTAGCCCAATGGTAAGGGCTAGAAATGAACAGAAACTTCACTGAGAGTTGGAGCAAGAGGCTGAAAAAGTGGAGAAGCCCAAGCTCTCAGTGAGCTGCAAGGTACACTGCTTATGCTGACAGCAATTATCAGCTGTTATACTTGATGTTGTTGTTAACTGCTGTAGAGTAGGCTCCCAACTCATGATGACCCTAGGCACAATGGAAAAAAATACTGTCCAGTCCTGTGCCATCCTCATGATTGGTTGCAGACCAGATCATTGTGTTACATAAGGTATTTATTGGCTGATTTTTGGAAGGAGATACTAAGGGCTTTCTTTCTAGTCTGTCTTAGTCTTGAAGCTCCACTGAAACCTGTTCAGTGTCATAACAACACACAAGCCTATGCTAACAGATGTGTGCAGGGTATGCATGAGGTACATTGGCCAGAAATTGAACCCAGGCTCTTTCATGGAAGGTAAGAATTCTACCATTGAACCACCAATGTCCGTGTTCCTATCATACTTGCTACCTGCTTAAGCAGCAGCTGAACCAAGAACCAAGAACAAAACCAAAGGCTGGGGAAATAAGCTATTCCTCAACTAGATGACAGAGTCTTTGGAAAAGAATAACACAAGACTACACTTCTTATTCCTCCTGCTACTTCCTTTGCCTATAAGCCATTTGACTAAAGGGGAAGAATAAGAACTGGGAAAAATCTTGAAAGACTGGAAATTTACAGAAAAGACACCATTTTGCATTAACTGGCAAGTTCAAGTCCTCTTTTACCACTATAGCTCCTCTTGGCTCCTCTCCCTTCAACTGTGAAATAGGAGCTTAATAACCAGATGAGATGCTATGGAAAGTAAGGAAAAGTATTTTTCCCTTCATTTCTTTTTCTTTCCTTCATTTCTTCCTCTCTTCCTTTCTTTCCCCTTCCTTTTTCCTTCCTTTTACATATCTAAATTAAAAAAAAAAAAAAAAAAAAAACCTCCATTGAGTGGATTCCAACTCTTAGAGACCCTGTAAGTCAGAGTAGAACTGCACCATAATATTTCCAAGGCTGTATATCTTTATGGAAGTAGACTGCCTCATCTTTCTCCCACAGAGTCACTGGTAGATTCAAACCATTGACCCTTTGGTTAGCAGCCATATGTTTTAACCAGAGCTCCTTATATATCTAATTAGCAGCATATAATTTTTAGCTCAACTACAAATAGAAACTGAGTAAAATAAAGGTGTAGAGAAATAAAGACTTACAGAGATTGGTCAGTTGAAAGCAAAGGAGATAATTAACGTCAACTGATTTTTCAGAGGACCTGGAAAAGGGCTTTTCAAACATAATATGTGTACTTAGTTGGTCTAGGATCTCATTAACATATATTCTGATCTGTGGGGCTGAGGAATGGCCTACAATTCTGCATTTCTAATAAACACCCACTTATGTTAATGATGCTGGCCTGAAGACTACAGTTTGAGTAGCAAAGATCTAATGTAGCTGTGTATTACAAACTTCTTATGAGTAGTTTCCAAAGGCTCCACCATAGCAAGTAACCCTCAAAGAATGGCTATACATGGGAAAAAGAATGAAAAGCAGACATCAGAAAAATGATAATGCAAGCAATATGGAAAAAGGAATTATCTAAGGGTCAGGATGTGGACACACATCAT
Organism: Orycteropus afer afer; assembly: GCF_000298275.1. NCBI lineage: Eukaryota > Metazoa > Chordata > Mammalia > Tubulidentata > Orycteropodidae > Orycteropus > Orycteropus afer. The sequence continues at coordinate 18,328,118 of NW_006921603.1, read as the reverse complement.
ATAGTGGTGATTTTGTGAATGGAATCATAAAGCTGAAACAACCCATGTCAAAGCTGCAGACCGTTGCTCCCGCCACCTACCTTGCAACTATGTTGGATCCAGGAGCTGGAAAGGTCTGGTCATGGAAACAGCTACTCACAGAGCAGTGGTGTTAAATGACCTTGCTCTTTGAATAGAATTATAGTGTGACTTCTTTATTAAAGAGGAAAAACGTGGGTGGAATACGGCAACTCTGACTTTTGGAACTTACATCATCAGCAGTCACTGTCATCACACTCCTGCTTTTCTTCATTATAGAGGTGGAGAATATCCTCTGTCAGGATGTCATTCAATATGGCTTTACTGGCAATTTTTAAGACCTATAGGGAAAAAGAAAATAACAAAAGAACTTCTGTATCCTTATTTACATATAAACAGATGCATTATTTATAGTGTACAAACTAGTTTGAAATGTATACAATATACAAAATTTACCAAAGTAAGTATCACAATTTACCAAAGCATTTATCCTGGCATGTTGAAAAGAAAAGTTCACAAAATGCAAAAATCTAAGAAATAGAGACAAAGCTATTTGAGAGGAGAGAATAAAAAGTAACAACTAAGCTCTCAATCAATAATCATAGGAATATAAAAATAATATGCATTTGCGTAGGACTTTATATTTACAAAATGTTTTCACAATATTTCATTTGATCCCCTAGCAGTCTGTAAGATTATTTTGATTATTTTCATCTTTTTTTATTTTTTCTGATGAGTAACAGAGGGTCAGAGAAATTATTTGGCCAAGGTAACACAGTTAAAACATGGAAGATTCAGAATTTTAGAAATATGATCCCTTGATAATATTGTCCTTAAAAAAGAGAGAGGAAAAAATAAGCCAATACAACAAATATGTAAATGAGAGAAAAAAAAAGTCCTTAATTACAATTTTACCATCAGTTTCAATCTCTCACAGGTATAGGTACATGAACAAATATCCCTCACAGAGAAATTTAGCAACTAGTAGTTCAAAAGAGCTAGTAATTCCTGGTTTAAAGTGCATGAATCTAGCCATTTGGAGGTAGAGACTCAGCATTTCATCTTTTGTTTTGTTCATTAGGGAGCCTTGTCAGAAACAAAGAATCTCAATGACATTACCAAAATACAAGAGTTCATCCTGGCTGTGCAAGCTGCAGAGAAAAACTTGTCCCTGGTTTATGAAATCTTAGTTTATTAAAACAGCCTCAAATTTTAAATTCAGCCATACAAAGTCTACAAGAAAAAATGAATATTTTTGCATTTGCAGAATTTTACTGGCAAAGAAGTACGATAGAAATAATTGAATCCAAAATATATAGTCCATATGGCAACTTCACAAGACCTTGGTATCAAAAACTGTCCGGTAGAGTTGCTGAACTTCAAGAAGCCCCTATATATTTTTTCACTCTGTACATTTAAACCCTTAATACATGATTGACTGGAAAAGTCTATGTCACTAACGTAAAGATATATATAGATTAAGAACTAGATAGAATTATAGCTATGTGACTAGCAGTACAAAAGCATTGTACCATCACCTAGGAAACCAGAGTTGAATTTCTGAAACACAATTTGACTCTATTATGCAGGAGTTAAAGAGCTCTGGTGGTGCCAGGGTTAAAGCTCTCAGCATCTAACCGAAAGATCAGCGGTTTGAACCCACCAGCTAGAAAGATGGGGCAAGTCTGCTTCTGTAAAGATTACAGCCTTAGAAACCTTAAAGGGCAATTCTATTCTGTCGGCTATGAGTTTGAGGACAATGGGATTGTAGGAGTTGGCAGTGAAACTGACAAAGTATCTAAGTGGATTAGGGGAGGGAGAAACTTTACCTTTATAAGTATTCTAGGAAGAGAATCCCACAGGCTTTTCAGGCATTTGATTCAATATGACAGGAAAACAATTCTACAGTATACACAAGGAATGATTATAATTCCTATATTCTTCTAATGTTGACCAAGCATCAGTAGGCAGAATTTTAGAGCTTTTATTAAAAAAATTTTTGAAACCTAACAAAAGTAGACAAATAACAAAGATATCTTATCACAAAATTATGTTCAATCCTGAGTGTGTCTATAGAGCTGAACCTCAGGGGAAAGAGTTTATATCCTAAAAAGGAGCTCTGGTAGCATAGTGCCTAAGACACTTGACTGCTAACCAGAAGGCTGGTGGTTCAAACCAACCAGCCACTCCTTGGAAGGGAGGTTGGGCAATCTACTTCTGTAGTGATACTGCCTTGGAAACCCAAGAAGGGGTCGCTATCAGTCAGGTCCAACTCGATGGCACATAACAACAACAATAAGGTTAAAAAAAAAAAAAAAGCAAGATTCAAAAGCTAAGTTTTAAGTGTCTTAAATGCTAATATAAACTATAAAATTGTACATATCCAACAATTATAATGATGTTAAAATATAAGCCAAGAAAATAGAAAAAATAATAAAGAAGCTCTGCAAAATTGTGAGTGGACATTTTACAAAGGTTATAGGAGATTTTTCTTGTTTATATTTTCTAAATTTTTTGTGATGTCATGTTATTTTACAATCCAAACGTATGTATATATGGCCATTGAGTCAATTTTGACTCATTGCATCTCTTGTAGGATGTTCAAGGCTGTAAATCTTTATGGAAGCAGACTGCCTCACCTTTCTTCCATAGAGTACCTGGTGGATTCAAACTGCCAGCCTTTTCATTAGTAGTCGAATGCTTTATCACGGCACCAGCAGAGCCCCTTATGTATGTGTGTGTGTGTAAAATATTTCTTCAGTCTCCAGAAAAATCACCTGAGAATATTAACTTATTTTTAAATTATTTTATTTCTACAAAACTTAATGTGTCATATAGTTTGGGGATCGTCTTCCTGTGAGTAAATGATACTTACTTACCTTGGATGAACAGATCAAAGAACAGCCAGAGCTAGGACCTAATCCTTAGACCACAGCTTTGACAAACAATGTAGTCTGTCAAATAATTATAGGTGACTGACATCTAAGTTCACACAGTTAATAAAATACATGCAAAATATTATATCATAAAATGAAACACATTTCACTGATAGATTTAACATAGGACTATCAAGATGCGAAGATTCTTTGCATACAATTTCAAGAAACCCTAATTAGTCGTGAACTGCTTCTGGGAAAAAAATTAAGAAAATCAACATTATCACTAAAAATGGCTTGACATAACTTAATTAGCTGCAAAAGTCTATGATGCAAAGAGTCACCTTTTATCTTATGTCTGTGTTGTTTGGCAGGAAGCGAATTTAAAAATAGGATAAAACACCATGACTAGAGTAGAAATCTCTAGACTACTTTAGCAGAGAGGAACCATGATCAAGTTTCCTCAGCAAAAATGAAAAATAAAACCTTAACTGCATACCTTTTAGATTTGTGTAAGGCATTAGGGAATACAAATGAAGCACAATGTAAATTCATCCCTCAAGGCTTCTAGATCCAGCTTGGAAGAAAAGACATCAATGAAATATGGCTTGGCACATAGTAGATGATCAAAAATACTTGTAAAATGAGTCAATATATTCCTATCCAAGATGGAAGAATAGGCAGAAAGACTGCACAGACCCTCTTAAACAAAGAAAAGGGGAACCAGTTAACACAGACACAGAAGATAATCCTGGACCCCTGAGCCTTGAAGGGAAGGATATAGAAGTGGACTAAACCCCAACTAGCAGAAGAATTTGTATGAAAATACCAAAAAAGGAGACATACAGAGCTGCATTCTGGCCATGATCCTGAGGGATCCTGATGGCACAGACAGCTTGGAGATCCCCGAGTGCTACTAGGACCTAAGAATTAACCTAAAAATCATCCCTGCTAACAAGGGACTGCATGGAGGACTGTTCTGGTGGCTGTGGAATAAAATGGGAAGCAGCAGTGAAGAGGAAGACAGGCTGAGCTGTGGACTTTTGCCTGTCCAGAGGGCGCCACCATTTTGAGTGTTTACAAGTGGCTTGACTATTTTGCATATTTAAAGAAACAGTGCTCTCCCAGATTCCAAGGGCTTAAGAACAGGTTCTGCTTTCCAGTAACCCCAAGGACACTCCGGACCTGCATGACTGAAAAGGTACAACATTCCTCTTGCTACTCTTATACCCCACACCAGCTTGGTGAATGGATATGCAGCCATCCCTTACTCCTACCCACCTTCTGGGGCAGCAGGAACTCCATTCCAGTCTGTGTGCTTGGGCTGAGCCTGGGTGCCCTGCCCTGTCTTCCACCGATTGTTTTCTTTTTCTTTTTCCTTTTCTTTCTTTTTTCTGGTGTTTAGTTTGCTTGTATTTGTCTTTTTTAAAACCATTATTATTAATACTTTTGTCCTTTTTGCTATTATTCTTTATTCTCCCCCACCCCCCCAGGTCCTTGTTTGCAGCTTTTTTGTTGTTTTCCTTGTTCCAGGTTGAAAAAAAAAATTTTTTTCTTTTCTAATTTTAATTTTTTTTCTTTTTCCCCTTTTTTCTCAGTGTTAACCCCATTACTTGTTTTTCTTTTTGCATTTTTTTTTCTGATTTTCTCTTCATTATTCTCCTTCTCTACCTTTTTTCTCTTAGTGCCCTATCCCCAGATATTGCAGGTTTTCTTGTTTTTTTCTTCTTCTTTTTTCCCTTTTTTCTATTTTTTTGGTTACTGTTCCTGTGTGATTACATGGTGGTTTTTTTTTGTCCATGTGCTTTTAGCTTTTTGATGGTTATTTAATTGTAATTTCTGTCTGAGTGGAAGACAAAAACAGTCCCCATAACACAAAACTATACCCACACCTCCTGCAACTTCACTTATTGAGTGAGAGTCACTACCTGCTTCTCCACCAAAGGGCCAATGATAAAAAAAAACACCAAGAAGAGCCTGAATCATCCTTGGCTGCTCTTCACAAAGAGTTAACAGAGATATAAACACAACACCACAGTGCCTCAGAGAAAACAGACCATCACAGTCCACACAAAGAAGCAAGATAAAGTGGTAGAAACAAGTGAACAGGATACAGACCCAGAAGACATCCCTGAGGAAGAAGCAGCATTGGAACTCTCTGATAAGGAATTAAAAAGAGTTATGTTTAGGTATCTTCAAAGCATTGAGAGACTGACCAAAGAAAACACAGAAAAAAAACCTTAGAAGAATTTTGGAAGAAAATACAAGAACAAAATGACAAAATAATTGAAAAATTAGAAATGATTCTGAAACTACAGATAGAAATCCAGAAGATTAACACTAAATTGTCAGAATTAGATAACACATTGGAAGGGCAAAGGGGTAGAATTGATGCAATGGAAGACAGAATTAATGAGATTGAAGAAAAATACCTGAATACTTCTCTGGAAAGGTATCAATCAGAAAAAAAGTCAAAACAAAATGAAGAAAGCCTAAGGTTCATGTGGGATGCCATCAAAAGGAATAAC
>NW_006921603.1:18314741-18316698 GCF_000298275.1 Orycteropus afer afer | reverse complement strand
TTCAAACCCACCAGCCACTCCTCAGAAGGAAGATGGGGCAATCTACTTCCATAGTGATACTGCCTCAGAAACCCAAGGAGGGGTTGCTATGAGTCGGGTCTGACTCGAGGGCACATAACAACAACAACAACAACAACATTTCCTTAGGCACAGGTAATAAACACGTTAATGTGTCTTAGAAAACAACTTGAAAATTAACTCTGGCCCACAGACATTTGCAGTGGGGCAGAAAGGAACGAAGTTATTAGGAACTAACATTTCAGCCAATGGTCAACCATCTCATGCTCAAATTCCTGAAATTTTTATAAATCTGCATGACCCTCTCTTCTGAAACCTACAAAACTGTAATTCGATGGAGTTTTGAGGAGTCAGATCTGGGTATGGGGGTCCCCTACTCCTTGCATTGCCGCTTTGCAATAAATAATTTTCTCTCCTCTTAATCACTCAGGAGCTCTGGTAGCATAGTGCCTAAGGTACCTGACTGCTAGCCAGAAGGCTGGAGGTTCAAACCCACCAGCCACTCCTCAGAAGAAGATGGGGCAATCTACTTTCGTAGTGATACTGCCTTGGAAACCCAAGGAGTGGTCGCTATGAGTCAGATCCGACTCAAGGGCACATAACAAGAACAACAATTTAATCACTCGGTATTTAAATTGTTTTGCCCTGACTGCAAACTGGGCAGGGACATGCATTTGGTCCTATTTCAATATCACCTTGGAAACCCAAGGAGGGGTAGCTCTGAGTTAGATCCTACTTGACAGTAGTGAGTTTAGTTTTGTTAAACCACCGGTAAAAGGTAAAGAAGGAGTTGGTGTGAAATTTTAGAGAAGGTTGGGGGGTGTTATGAGTTAAATTGTGATTCCTAAAAAGATATGTTGAAGTCCTAGCCTTGTGACCTTGTTGGGAAATGGGGTCTTTGAAGATGCTATTAGTTAAGCTAACATGTCATCATACTGTAGTAGGGTGGGCCCTGATCCAAACGCTGGTGTCCTTATTAAAAGAGGAGAAGAGACAGAGAGACACACAGAAGATGATTAAATGTTCAGACAGAGGCAGAGAGCGGAGTTATGCTCCATAAACAAAGATTGTCAGAAACCACTAGAAGCTAAGAAAAGGCTAAGAAAGATCTTCTCCTCCAGCCTTCAAAGTTAACATGGCTCCATTGACACCTTAATTGCATACATCTAGCCTCCAGAACTGTAAGGCAATACATTTCTGCTATTTTAAGCCACCTACTTTCTAGTTCTTTGTTATGGTAGTCCTAGGAAACAGGGGAGAAGTAGGGTTTCTTTTTTGCTTTCAATAATGAGTAGAATTTGTTTAGTGTACAAAATGGAGAACAATATGGTGTTCACAAATATGGGAAGAAATTTAATATGCTAAGGGTATACATGTAAGAAGATGTAAGGAAATTTACGACAGGCACAAAGACAAAATGTTCCAGGGTAACACTGGTACATATTTTGGCAGGCAAGAGTATTTTTATGAGGTCTTAGCCATGAAATAGATTCATGTTTTATGACATTCTGAATGTGAGATTCATGGGATAAATTCATATGCCTTCAACTGGGAAGATGTTCTGCCTAGGAAAAAGCAGGATCTCATGTTGCAAGGTCGTTTTCCAAATGTCCAATACCAAAAGCAACAACAAAGATATTGCTTATATATTCAGAAAAAAAAAAAAAGTGTTACATAAAACTTGAAAGAAAAATAAAGATTATTTTTGGATACTTCTAGTCTGTTCTTCCAGATCCATTCTATCTTCTTCTCCATGTTGCCTTGTGCCCTAGGAATCTAATCCTCAGGCATCTACAGTCTTTCTAGTCATCTGGCTCCTGGATGTATTCAAAGTGAGGGAATGGCAGGAAATTGAAGGGCAAGAGGAAAAAGAGTGCCCTCTCTACTGGGCCATAGGATGACAGTTGCTAAAGCCTTCTACCCTGGACCATACTAGGCT
>NW_006921603.1:18312734-18314334 GCF_000298275.1 Orycteropus afer afer | reverse complement strand
TGGTGAGCAGCTTCTCATTGGGCATTTAACTCTCATGAAAATTACCACTGGCTTTAATTTCACCCCACCTGCAGTGCAACCAAGGACTGCAGTGATGCCAACACTTTCATGCTCAATGGTTGTAATGGCTACAGCTTTCACGCCTGAAGCAGCTATAGTCCTGGTGGCCAGAATGTTGAAACACCTTGGAACCTTGTCCATGTTAATTATGTCCATTGCAGAGATATTGAGTTCAGAGATTTTATTCATGACAATATTGTAGAACTAGACCATCATTTTCTCTCAATCATCCAGAAATTGCTGACCTATAGTGGTTCTCATTCTCATGAAAAGGCCATTCTTTTTCATGAATTTAGAAATCCAGGTGAAGGTTGACTTGAAATCTGGGATTCCTCTTTCATTTACCAGAAGCTTCACTTTCACCTGAATTATGATAGTAGAGACAGTTTGATTTTGTTCCTTTTGAGAAAGAACCTCTCCACCTCTGGCCATTCTGCTTTGGGCCTACCTCAGCTCCTTTTTCTCTTTTCTTCAAGTCATGCATGGATGACTTTCCAACCTCAAACTCTGCCACTCTATTGCTTGTTTCTTCCACTCTCAGTTGAAGTCAGCAATGTAGGGCTTGCATTTAATTCCTGACACAATCTTAAAGGGTTCTAAGATTTAGATTTATAAACTGAAAAAATGTGTACAGTGTATTCAATAAGTGATGGGTTCTAGTAAAGAGATCACAAAATTCAAATGTGAGGTGTATAAGAAGCAAGGGTTTTCTTATACACTTGCAGACATATGACTAAGGTGATTTATTGCCCTTGATCATAGACATTGGCACATAATTAGAGTATGACACAAGCAGACCTAATGTAACTTAATGGTTTCACTTAAGATGATCTGATAAGGTTTTCACATTCAATGAGCCAAGGACTATTGTCTATCAGTTTTGTTTTGTTTAATCCTTCAATAAAAGCTAGAGTTTGAAGACGACTGTGATAATTGTGTCAATGCACATTGAATTGAGATACAATGATTTTCAGTGGTTAACTTTTTCAGATGTGGATGGACCTGACCTTCTTGTTAGTATGGAAGTTCCACTGAAACCTATCCACCATGGGTGACCCTGCTGGTTTTTGAAATACAGTGACATAGCTTCGAACAGCATAGCAATACACAGGTCACCATAGTATGACAAAATAACAGTTATGAAAGTATGAGCAGATAAATGTTCTAAGGCAAGGCAGTGAGTTTCTTTTTGAAAATTTTTTACAAATTTTATGGCTACTTACAAAGAAACAGACATTTAAAATTACATTAACTCAACTGGTGCCCATATAACAGCCATACCTGATGGCCTTACCTACAAGTTGCAGCCACTAGATATAACAGTAAACCACCTGTTCAAAACTTTTGTGAGAATAGAGTGGGATGAACGGGTGCAGTCTGAAATTCATGAGTTCACACCATCAGGATGACTGAAGCAGGCAACGTTTAAAGAAGTATAAAAGTGGGTGGCTTCTGCTTGGGAAAAATAACCCCCAAAACCATCTGCAACTGCTCCAGAAGGGCTGGGATTCTGTGCCAGTTGAATACTAATAGATGAAGA
>NW_006921603.1:18308651-18312634 GCF_000298275.1 Orycteropus afer afer | reverse complement strand
TGCGTTCCACTCTTGATAATCTTTTAGTACCTCCCCACCTTATTTTGGTTATTCTTAACCCTGTCCTTATCTTTGTAAATACCATGTGCACTAGATTCTCTTCTGCCTACTTTGGACTTGCAAACTGTTTCTTACTGGGAAACTGATAAAGATTTGCTCTAAAAACTTCACAATGCCAGAGAGAAATATCAAAATATCCCTCTCAATGCTTAGCACAGTGACTGACACAAACCAGGTACTCGATAAATAATGGCTCAAAAAATAAATAAGTAGAATTGAGTTGGAGTTGTAGATTTTTTTTTTTTTTAACTTTTAGTAAAGAAGGCTAACAGCCATTCTCTCAAGTTGCTTCTGTAAAACATATCATTGTTTTATGTGATCACTTGTGGGTGGCAAATCATGACTGTTTTGGAATTCTGAGTAACATGTATAAGGAGATTAGGAGTTACACATGCCATATTACTGTGGATTGTCATTGTCAATTGCCTTCCATTTCAGCTGACATAGATTGAAAATTTACCTTATACCAATTTGAGCACTATACATACATTATTTCAATATATCTCATAAGAGTAACCAACAAAATGAATTAGGTATAATTATCATGACAGAAGAGGAAATCAACTTTTGAAACTACAATAAAACATGTTCAAATTATATACCCTGCTGGTTAAGAGTAGAGAAATCTGGGTCTAAAGTTAATCCTCTTATCACAATGCAGCTGACTGGGTCTTATATCTTTTCAAGATGGAAATTATGAAGTGAATTTTATTTCATTTTCCTCCTAATGTTGGAAATAAATAAGTTTTTTATTTAAGTTGTTAGACTTTTCATGATCTAACAAAAAGGGATCATTTTTAAAAGATATTCAAGTGTTAAAGCAAATGGTGTAAACAAGAAGTCAGGATCTCTTAATTTGAGATTATTTTTGCATTAGCAAAACTTGCTTTTCAATAAATAGAATACCATATGGTTCTTTAAAACAAACTATTTCTAAGAATGTATAAAGTGATGAGTAAGTATGATGATTATAAATTCAATTTCTAACATATTTGAATAGCTTTGTCTGTGATTTTATATTGTACTACTTAAAAAGTGCTTTTGAATTTATATGAATCCTTCATAAAAAAAATTATTGGTCCAAAAGATGCAATATTCTTTACATAATTTTGCCTTTCTTTTCCCTTTCTCTACTATAACAATGGTGTGATTTTCCCCGTTGACAAATTGCACTTGTCACTACTACTGATCCCTGGATAATAGGAATTTCAGTTAATAATGGTAATCATTAAAATTCTACCTCATGAATATATTCTAGAACAATGATTCACAAGCTATACAGAAATGAGAAAAATAAGGATAACATTTTGAGCTTTTAAGAAAACTGCTTTTTTGTTTTTTCCAGTTTAAAGTGTTCCTTATTCTGATATGATGTGCAAAAGCTTTCATTTTGTTTTTAGTATAGTTGATTTATTGAACAGTCTGAACTCCAAACAAGTTACCATTGAGTCAATTCCAATGCATAACAACCCCACGTGTGTCACAGTACAGCTGTGCTTGATAGACTTTTCAGTGGCTGATTTTTTGGAAGTTGATACCCAGAGCTTTTTTCTGGGAGGCTTCTAATATCCAACCTTTTGGTTAGCAGCCAAATGTGTCATCCATTTGCATCATCCAGGGATTCTTAGTCTGAATTCAGTTTGGGGCCCAAATATGAGCTGCTTTTAATTTTTCTCCAATAACTGATTTTAATGTGCAATGTCAAATCTGTTTTCACTCTTTTAACATTCCAAATTGATTGTAAATCTCCAACCTCATTGTTGGGTGCTGTCAAGTCCATTGCAACTCATAGTGAGCCATGTGTGCAATCTCACATATGCTTTAAACAGCATCTCCTTCCTTTTCCCTAGTTCAGTGACCAGGCACCATGGGAGCAGTCAGCGGCAAGTGTGTGGGACTTCGAGTGGGAAGGGGAAACAGCTTACTCTTTTATTCCTCCTCCTTCCTTTCCTCTTTAGGTTCTAGCTCCTTCCACAATGTGGCAGAGTGGATAAATTAATGAAAAGCAGCAAGTCTTATTTAACTGGACATTAATTGGAGTCTTCCATTGGGTGCCACCACTTCTCTGGAAAAGCAGGCTGCACACTGATGGCTTCTCTAAGGTTATTGTTGTTGTTATTATGAGCCGTCGAGTGGGACCCAACTCATAGCGATCCCTTCTTGGGTTTCCGAGGCAGTATCACTACAGAAGTAGATTGCCCCATATTCCTTCCGAGGAGTGGCTGGTGGGTTTGAACCGCCAGCCTTCTGGTTAGCAGTCAAGTTCCTTAGGCACTATGCTACAAGTCCAAATGCTGGTTCTCCTCTTAGTATTAAGTAGAAGCTTTTCCATTACGAAAAAACAACTTTTTCAGTTTCCTCAGCTCCAACTCATACTGGTACACATCCATACTCTTGCTGGTAGGGTTCCCTTTCCCAATAGTCTATTCTCTTAATTAGAGTAATGGCAAGATGGTTCAAGCCACAATGTCTTCTTGATCAAAAGTAAGCTCAAACATCCTTGTCACATTAGCTAGTAAAGATGCAGGCTGCTTCACTGTGATCTCTTCTTTACCCTGCTACACCTCTCCATTTCTCTTTCTCCCTTGTTCAAGAACACACAAAGGCTAAAATAAAGGATAAGACCCTGGCTGGTAGCATAGTGCCTAAGGCACTTGACTGCTAACCAGAAGGCTGGCAGTTCAAACCCACAGCCACTCCTCGGAAGGAAGGTGGGCAATCTACTTCTGTAGTGATACCGCCTCGGAAACCCAAGGAGGGGTCACTATGAGTTGGGTCCGACTCCACAGAACATAACAACAACAACAAACATGATATCTGATATCTTGACTGCTGTTTCCATTGGCATTGATTATAGAACCAAGTAATATGAAGTCTTTGACAACTTCAATCTTTTCTCCATTTATCATGATGCTACTTATTGGTCCTGTTGAGGGGATTTTTGTTTTCTTTATTTTGAGGTGTAATCCATGCTGCAGACTGTAGTCTTCAATCTTCATTAGTAAATGTTTCAAGTCATCCTCACTTTCAGGGAGCAAAGTTGTGTCATCTGCATAACATAAGTTGTTAATGAGTCTTCCTCCAATCCTGATGCCACGTTCTTCTTCATATAGTCCAGCTTCTCAGATTATTTGTTCAGCATATAGATTAAATAAATGTGGTGAAAGGCTACAACCCTGACATACTCTCTTCTTGTGTTTTAAACCATGCATTGTCCCCTTGTCCCTTTGTTAAATGACAGCCTCCTGGTCTATGTACAATTTCCTCATGAGCACAATTAAGTGTTCTGGAATTCACATTCTTCTCAATGTTATCCGTAATTTGTTATGATCCACACAATCAAATGCTTTTGCATAGTCAATAAAACACAAGTAAATATCTTTCTGGTATTTTTTGCTTTAAGCCAAGATCCATCTGACAGCAGCAATGATATCCTTCATTCCATGTCCTCCTCTGAATCCAGCTTGTATTTCTGGAAGTTCTCTGTCAATATACTGCTGTAACTGTTTTTGAATTATCTTCAGTAAGATTTTACTTGCATGCAATATTAATGATATTTTTCAATAATTTCCACATTCTGTGGGATCACCTTTCTTTGAAATGGGTACAAATATGGATCGTTTCCAGTCAGTTGGCCAGGTAGTCCTCTTCCAAATCTCCTGACATAGCTGAGTGAGTGCCTCTAGTGCAGCATCCATTTCTTGAAACATTTCAATGGTTATCCCGTCAATTCCTGGAAACTTGTTTTTTGCCACTTCCTTCAGTGCATTCCAACTTCTTCCTTCAGTACCATTAGTTCTTGATCATATGCCACCTCCTGAAATGGATGAACATCGACCAATTCTTTTTGGTACAGTGACTCTGTGTAATTCTTCCATCTTCTTTTGCTGTTTCCTGCATCATTCAATATATTGCCCATAGAA
>NW_006921603.1:18302047-18303536 GCF_000298275.1 Orycteropus afer afer | reverse complement strand
CTTATCAAAGAAAGCTTCACAGCAGATGTTACAGACCTTTTACAAGCCCACTATGCTCCTCCTATCTCTTCTCCAGAGTGATTTTTTTAAATGCAACATCCTTTATTGTTGTTGTTGTTGCTAGGTGCTGTCATGTTGATTGGATGGCAATCCATCCTTTAGATTGGGCAGCAATCTACAAACATTAGTTTACAAATAATCAATATTGACAGAAAATATATTCTAACTCTTGTGATGAGGATACTAAAAACTGGCAGGAACTATTCTATAGGTCCTAAATGTATCATCTGATGTAATTCTCCCAACTATTTTAATCTCCATTTTATAGGTGAGAATTCGAGGCACAAAGAGGATAATCAACTCATCCAAGCTCACTCATGTAGGAAAAAACAGACAGGAGTCACCCAGAGTCTATGGCTGCAGAGCTTATGCAATTAACCATGAAGCTCCATTCCTCTTAAGTAACAAAAAACATTATTTGTTAGAAAACAAGTAGAAAATGATGATGGGTCAGGGTGAAGATACAGAGGAAAACTGGGAAAATGAGATTTCACAACAAGAAAGGAAACATTTTTTAAATGATAAAACAAAAAGAAAGGTAAGAATTTGTAGCTTGCAGAACATATGGAGCCCAGGAAAAGCTACATTTTTATATAATCTTGTACAAGTTTATATTAAAATGAAAAACAGATTTTGTGTATAAAAATGTAGATATAAAACATAACTAAAAAGGCATAATAATTTGCCTCTGCCTTGTCTTATGCTTGAGCAAGAATCCATCATTATTTTTTCTTCTATAGTAAGTCTTTGCTTGACATTAATTCACAAGTGCTATAACCTGAGGCTTTTAAACAATTATTCACCAGTGCAATGCCATCTAACTGTGTTTCATGGAACATATGGAAGATAAATAGAACTTTGGGCAAAATCTCCTTATTAGGCTCCAAGATCCCAGACACTCGTCATCAATTAAAAAAAAATATTCTCTTCTTGGGAAGAAGACTGAGATAACAAAGTGGGATAGTTTTAAGCAATCAAACACACATGATCTCTGAGTGCCCATGTCTCAGAAACATAAGTATCACACCATTGGAGATTTCCTATGAAAAAGATCACAAACAATGTGAATAATCTATTCAGTACCTCAAATAAATTAATGTCATGACATTTACTGCTTTAATCAAATTCACTGAATATTAATTCTGCCACTAATTACTGCCTCACTTAGAAGCAAACACACAGTTCTGGAAAAAACAATCTGTTCCAGCCCTATATGGACATATTAAAAAACAAAGAAATCCCAAAAGTAGAAGGCTGTAATTAATGATAATACTAAAATGCTATATAATACTATATTGTTTTGACAGAGCATAAAGGAACATAGGGAAAATTCTGGCTGAGCTTTAATTATCTTTGTATTCTGAAATTTCCTTGTTTACTTTCTTTTGAAAGATACAAAATCAGGCCTTGCCATAAGAATGGACTTACC
>NW_006921603.1:18299283-18301678 GCF_000298275.1 Orycteropus afer afer | reverse complement strand
ACCAGCCACTCCTCGGAAGGAAGGTTGGGCAATCCTACTTCCGTAGTGATACTGCCTCGGAAACCCAAGGAGGGGTCGCTATGAGTCGGCTTTGACTCGATGGCACATAACAACAACAACAACAACAACTCCATGTCTTTGCACATCTCATTATAATGATTGACTTTGTTTTCTCTAACTGCTCTTTAAAATCTTCTGTTCAGCTCTTTTATCCTGTCATTTCTTCCATTTGCCTTAGCTATTCTCCATTCAAGGGCAAGTTTTAAAGTCTCTTCTGACATCTATTTTGGTCTTTTCTTACTTTCATGTCTTTTTAATGACATTTTGCTTTTTTCATGGATGATGTCCTTGGTCATTGCACAATTCCTCTGGTTTTTGATCATTGGTGTTCAGTGCATCAAATCTATTCTTTAGATGGTCTCAAAATTCAGGAGGGATATAATCAAGGTCATATTTTGGGTCTTATGGACTTCTTTTAATTGTCTTCAGCTTCAACTTGAACTTGCAAATGAGCAGTTGATGATCTGTTCCACAATCAGCTCCTGGCCTTGTTTTGGCTGAAGATACTGAGCTTTTCCATCACCTCTTGTCACAGATGTAGTCAATCTGATTCCTGTGTACTCCAGCTGGCAAAGTCCACATGTATAGCCATTATCTGTGTTGTTGAAAAAAGGTATTTGCAATGAATAAGTTGTTGGTCTTTCAAATTTCTATCATGCGATCTCCAGCGTTATTTCTATCTCCAAGTCCAAATTTTCCAACTACTGATGATTCTTTTTTGCTTCCAACTTTTGCATTCCAGTCACCAGTGATAATTAGCACATTTTGATTGCATGTTTGGTCAATTTCAGAGTGCAGAAGTTGGTAAAAATCTTCAATTCCCTCATTTTTGGCTTTGGTGGTTGGTGTGTATATTTGAATAATAGTATTATTAACTGGCTTTCCTTGTAGGCGTATGATATTATTCTATCACTGACAACATTGTACTTCAGGATAGATCTTGAAACATTCTTTGTGATGATGAATGCGACACCATTCCTCTTCAATCTGTCATTTCCGGCATAGTAGATCATATGGTTATCTGATTCGAAATGGCCAAAACTGGTCCATTTCAGCTTGCTAATACCTAGGATATCAATCTTTATGTATTCCATTTCATTTTGGACAACTTCCAATTTTCCTAGATGCATAATTTTTACATTCCATGTTCTGATTATCAATGTATGTTTACAGCTGTTTATTCTCATATTGAATCATGCCACTTCAGCTAATGGAGGCCCCCAAAGCTCTACTCCACCCATATCATTAAGGCGGGCTCTACTCTGATGAGGCAGCTCTTTCCCAGTGGTATTTTGAGTGCCTTCTGACCTGAGGGGCTCATCTTCCGGCACTGTATCAGACAATGTTACAGGGCTATCCATAAAATTTTCCAGTAATATATCAGACAGTGTTTCACTACTATTCATAAGATTTTCACTGGCCAATTCTTTGAGACGTGGATGGCCTTTTCCTTCTTTCGAGTCTGTCTCAGTTTGAAAGCTCCACTGAAACTGATGCACCATGGGCAGCACTGCTGGCATAGCCTCCAGCCTCACAGCAATACGTAAGCCACCACAGTATGACAGATAAGTTCATCTCCCTTAGCTGTTCCAACCACTCCGCTCACTTCCTGGGCTTCCCTCTCCCTGTTCCTGCCAGCAGTGTCTTCCAGCTTCTCCCTAACACCTGGGGGCTGTCCCCCACCCTTCTTACTGGTTCTAGCCACTGGCCCTGTCTGCCCAGCAGTTCTTACATTTTAAAAATAACTAGCATAAAGTCTAGTTCAATAAAAGAAGTTTTCTCAGTTTGGGTTAGCATCTAACATAGTATGAATTGAGGAAAGAAATTCAGAAAAGGAGACGCCTGAATTGGTATCCCTACTCCAACCTCCACATGTGCCCTGTTCTGAGCTTTGGTTTCTGCAATTGTCAAATAAGGTGATAGGATTAAAATAATCTATAACTTTATGAGTTCAATTAAATTCCAGGAAACTAGTGAAGAAATTCAATACATGTATTATGAACCTTCTCCCTGGAGATTTATCTGCTGCTAGTCTCACAAACTTTCATTCAGAAACTTGGGGTTACTGCACTCAATTACAGTCAATTTCAGGTTTGAATGTGAGGGGGACACAAACAGGGAAAATAACTGTGCTTCCTCTTAAAATTTTTAGAAGAGGAAGTAAACAACAGAGCCTAATCCAACTTGAGATAAATTTGCATGTAATAAGAAAAATAATTTTCTTTGTAAAACTGCTTAAGCTTATAAGCATCCAACATTTAGAGCTAAACATTTATTGGAGAGAATCTTGGTTTGCCTAATTAGGTAATAAGCATCAAAGATTTTTGAAATAAAA
>NW_006921603.1:18289550-18290433 GCF_000298275.1 Orycteropus afer afer | reverse complement strand
GAGTTGCAATACTGAAAGAGTCTATGTGCAAAATATTGAGCAACGTGGGAAACAGCTAGGGATACTATTGCTGATATCAGACAGATCTTGGCTAAAAGCAAATGCCAGAAAGATGTTTACCTCTGTTTCATTCACTATGCAAAGTAATTCAACTGTGTTGATAATAGTAAATTATGGGTAACATTGCAAAGAATGGGAATTCCAGAACATTTCACCGTGCTTATAGAGAATCTGTACACAGACCGAGAAGTAGTCATTTAAACACAAGGGGTACTTCATTACTTAAAATAAAAATTTAAATTAAAAAAAAAGGTGTGCATTAAGGTTTTACCTTTCACCATACTGTTTGATCTGTATGCTGAGCAAAAAATCCAAGAAGCTAGATATATGAAGAAGAATGAGGCATCAGGATTAAAGGAAGACTCATTACCAGTATGTCATTATACAGATGACATACCATGCTTGCTGAAAGAAAAGAGGATTTGACGCTTTTATTGATGATGATCAAAGAAAACAGCCTCCAGTACAGATTACACATCAACATAAAGAAAACAAAAATCCTCACAACTGGACAAATAAGAAACATCATGATAAACAGAAAATATTGGAGTTATCTAGGATTTCATTTTACTTGGATCCACAATGAATTCCCAGGGAAACAACAATTACAAAATCAAATGATGTATTGCATTGGACAAATCTGCAAAAAACAAACAAACAAACAAACTCACTACCATCAAATCAATTTCCACTCCAGAGCTAAAATTTTATCAGAAAGGGAAGGAGAGTAGTTAATTCCTGAACAAACCAAAAATTTCTCTCACAATTTATCTTTAGTTGAGAGCTCTGGTGGAGTACTGCCTAAGGCATTTGACTACTAACC
>NW_006921603.1:18285825-18286935 GCF_000298275.1 Orycteropus afer afer | reverse complement strand
GGTGGTTCAAACCCACGCAGTAGCACTGCAGAAGAAAGGCATGGTGATCTGCTTCTATAAAGATTATAGCCAAGAAACTCCTATGGAGGGGCTGTTCTACTCTGTAACACACGGGATCACCATGAGTCAGAATCAATTCAATAGCAATGGGTTTGGTTTACTTTGGTTGCCTATGGCTTTTAATAATAGAATCTACAGAATGGGAAAAAGTGGAACACAAAATGAGAAAACAGTGTCAGAGAGAGCACATTGAGATTTTCATGTGACCCTAAATGGTGTGGACTTTTTCTATATAAAATAGGGGTAGGAGATATCTTGGAAAAGTTATAAGCAGAAGCTCAAAATGTTCAGCTCTACAATCTAGAAAATGTATTCTTGTGGCCATGAGAAGGTAATTTGAAGGAAGTAGCATCTTGAAAGGAGGATAATGAGAAGATTAAATGGAATTATCAAAAAGATAGGAAGAAAATAGGAGACTAGAGTAACAGATGCCAGATATGTAAGAAGGTTTAAGAAGGAAGGAAGATGGCTTTATGACATAGAAAAGTAAGTAAAGGACTAAAAAATAGTTATGGCACACAGAAATTAGGTGATCATTAGCAACCTTTGAGAAGAATAATCTCCAGAAAGTTACAGGCATAGAAACCTGATTTGAGGAGGCTACAAAATAGGATTAACATCTTTAGATGTCCCAGTGAGAAGATTAGAGCACATGGGATTGGATCCCAAATAGGACTCAAAATAAAAACAGTATTGTAGAGCCAATTTAGAGTATCTGAAAAGAAATAATGTCCAAAATAATTCATTCATACACAAAACCCTGTGTCAAAAGAGAATTTATTTTATACCTAAAGCAAAGTCTTGACTCCACCCTCATGCAAACCTTCAACAAATAGCTGGCTATGAAGACTTCACATCTCTGGGTAAGCAGCAAAAAGAAAAGAACAAAAGATCTTCATGAAGAAAAATAAATAAATAAATAAATAAATAAGTAAAATAAATGGAAGACAAAAAAATGCCTCTAGGAAAATACTGTCATGAGACAAGATAAAATTTTTAATCTTGCATACTGCAATTAAATTGTGGTGTGTGTGTGTGTGCGTGTGTGTG
>NW_006921603.1:18256680-18257880 GCF_000298275.1 Orycteropus afer afer | reverse complement strand
AACTTCAATTTCTTCGTCTTTGGCTTTAGTGTCTGGTATGTAAATTTGAATAATGTCTCCCTTGAAGGCATATGGATATTATCCTACCAGTGACAGCATTGTGCTTCAGGATAGATCTTGAAATGTCTTTTTGGGAAGAACATGATGCCATTCCTCTTCAATTTGTCATTTCTGGCATAATGGACTGTATGACTGTCCAATTTTAAAAAGGCTAGTATCAGTCCATTTCAGCTCACTACTGCCTAGGATATCTATCTTTATGCATTCCATTTCATTTTTGACAACTTCCAATTTTTCTAGGTTCATACTTCATACATTTCACATTCCATGTATTAATGTTTGCAGCGGTTTCTTCTCATTTTGTGTCATGCCACATCATCAAATGAAGATCCTGAAAGCTTTACTCCATCCATGTTGTGAAGGTTGACTCTGAGGAACCAGCTCTTCTGTAGTTCCCCATGATGAGATTAGTAATCAGTTCCATGGTGAAATCTACTGGAGTAGCTGAATAGCTGCCTCAGGGATATGGTTTGTTTCCAGTATATAAGAAGCAGTTTTGAGGAAGGTCTGCAGCTTTTTGACACACTTGGACCATGTGTGTACCCAAGTCTTCAGTCAATAGACTGCCATGTTTCCTGCTGATCTTGGGTCTGTTTCTGGACTTGAACTAGTGACCTGCCATGTTGTTTGGTAATCTTTGGACTGTGCCGTATTTTATTTGTCAACCTTGGGTTTGTCAAGCTCAGCAGCAAGCAACTGCCTGTGTTAAGAAAAGCCTCCAGTTTCAGTGGGCCTGGAGAAAGAGGCAGAGCTGATGCCCATAGGGCTTTCACCCAGCCCCTAGAGCTTGCACTTTGAACTTGGACTTCTAGCTTCCTAAACTATAAGAGAATAAATCCCTGTTTGTTCAAGCTACCCATTTGTGATATCTTCTGTTAGAGTGGTGCTACAGAACAGAAACACCTTCTATTTGTAAACTTTTAAACTATTTTTCATTTGTTTCTTTGGTTGATTGGTGGCAAGAGATACAGTAGGATTGGCAGAGGACTATCAGGAAATTATACCTTTTGATAAAATAACTTTATGCCTAATAAGCAATAGAATGTGCCATTGTGATCATTCTAAGGTACATTTTAGAGGGGAAAAAAAAACACGACATCTGGATATTTTAAGTATAACATAAGATATGGATCCTTTTTT
>NW_006921603.1:18253362-18256025 GCF_000298275.1 Orycteropus afer afer | reverse complement strand
TTAAAAAAAAAGTGATAAAAGCAGTGCTGAAATAGAATGTGGTTCTATTATAACACTCTAACCAAATCCAAATTCACTGTCATTGAGTCAATTCAGACTCATAGAAAACCCCATTGAATTTCTAAGGTTGTAAATCATTACGAAAGCACATTGCCTCATCTTTCTTCTGTGAAGCAGCCAGTGGGTTTGAACCACCAATCTTTTGGTTAGCAGCCAAATGACTTAACCACTACACCATCAGAGCTCCTTGTTTTTGCACTCCCAAACCAAAAACCAAATCCACTGTCATTGAGTCAATTCTGACGCATAATGGCCCTCATAGGATTTCCAAGGCTATAATCTTTATGGAAGTAGATTGTCTCATCTTCCTCCAGTGGAGCAGCTGGTGGGTTTGAACTGCCAACTTTCTTGTTAGCAGACAAATGCCTTACCCACTGTGCTACCAGAGCTTTACCAATGATCATGAAGATGGCACAGGATTGGGCAAAGTTTTCTTCTATAATACTTAAGGTCACCATGAGTCGGATCCAACTCGCTGGCAACTAACAACAAAGAAACAGTGAGTGCAAATTAAAACAAATAAATTAATACAAATGTCATCTCATAAATGATTAAGGTTGGATTTTTCTCAGCTTTTGACAATGTGCAGAAATCATTCAGTCTCCTTCTCAGAAAAAATAAGGTGGAAATCCAACACTACTGGATGCAATTCTTGTCATTGCAAACTTACAACTGCTACTTAAATTCATTATAATGATTGATTACCACCAGTCATTCAGCAGCTAATTCCTTCTGTGACATTGTGTGAGCTCCTTAACATACACAAACAGAAACATGCCCGTTGATGTTACATCCTTTCAGAAAATGCTATAATTAACATTACTTCAAAATTCCAAATATTTGAGCAATTCCATTCACTGAGCACCTTGCAGATGACAAAAACTCTTGAGTTACATAAATTATGTTTAATACTCCCCAAAATCTACAAGGATAGCTACCATTATCTTAATTTTATAGTTATGAAAACAAAGGAACAGAGAGGATAACTTTGCCCAAGGTAAAGTTTGGGGTTTGAATCCATGTAAATGGCACACATTTAAAATGACATAAATGCATTACCTAACTGCCTATTTGAAGTAGTTTGCTTATCATCCTATACCAAATGTTGAGGATATAGCATCTGCTGTGCCAGATCAGATTTTCCATTCGTCTGTGTAGACTTTATCTGTGAATGTTTCGATCCATCCCACTCCTTAATCCAGATTATCTTTTTCTCTATATTGTCTTTATCCTGGCTTGGAACCCTGCTAACTCAGTGCCATGCAGAGTACTTGTTGCTGTTAAATATCATTGAGTTGTTTTCAACTCATAGTGACCCCATGTAAAACAGAGCAAAACACTGCCCAGTCTTGCACCATCCTCACAATCGTAGCCATGCTTCAGTCCATTATGGCAGCCAGTGTATCAGTCCATCTCTTGGAGCATCTTCCCCTTTTTCATTGCATCTCTATTTACCCAGCATACTATCCTTCTCCAGTCCCTTCTGACAACATGACCAAAATGTGAGAGATGTCCATTCTCGCTTCTAAGGAGCATTCTGGCTGTACTTCCTGCAAGACAGGTTTGTTCATTCTTCTAACACTCCATGGTACATTCAGTATTCTTTGACAACACTACATCTCAAAGGTATCAATTCTTCTGCGGACTTCCTTATTGTCCAGCTCTCACGTGTATATGAGGCTACTAAAAATATTATGAGTTGTGCCGAATCTTCAAAGTGACATCTTTGAACAAAGTGACATTCTTTAACACTTTAAAAAGGTCTTTTGCAGAATTTTCTAGTGCAATGTTAAGTCTGATTTCTTGACTACTGCCTTCAAAGATATTGATTGTGGAACCAAGTAAAATGAAATCCTTGAAAATTGCAATCTTTTCTCCATTCATCATGATATGGCTTATTATCCCAGTTGTGAGGATTTTTGTTTTATATTGAGGTGTAATCTATCATCAGTAAGTGCTTCAAGTCTTCTTCGCTTTCAGCAAGCAAAGTTGTATCATCTGCATATTGTAGGTTGTTAATGAGTCTTCCCTCAATCATGATGCCATATTCTTCTTTGTATAATCCAGTTTCTCAAATTATATATTCAGCATACAGACTGAATAAGTGTGGTGAAAGGATACATCCCTGACACACACCCTTCCCAATTTTAAACTGTGAAGTATCCCTTTGTTCTGTTCAAACTACTACCTCTTGGTCCATGCACACATCCCTCATGAGCACAATTAAGTGTTCTGGAATTCCTGTTCTTCACAATATTATCCCCACCACTCATCTGTCAGTTTGTCATACTGTGGTGGCTTGCATGTTGCTGTGGGGCTGGAGGCTATGCCATCGGTATTTCAAATACCAGCAGGGTCACCCATGTTGGACAGATTTCAGTGGAGCTTCCAGATTAAGACAGGCTTGGAAGAAAGAAGGAGCCATCCACTTCTCAAAGAATTGGCCAGTGAAAACCTTATGAATAGCAGTGAAACACTGTCTGATATATTACTGGAAAACTTTATGAATAGACCTGAAACATTGTCTAATATAGTACCAGAAGATGAACCCCTCAGCTTGGAAGGCAATCAAAATACTACTGGGGAAGAGCTGCCTCCTCAGA
>NW_006921603.1:18245702-18252947 GCF_000298275.1 Orycteropus afer afer | reverse complement strand
GATCCATCTAACATCCTTCATTCCACGGCCTCTTCTGAGTACTCTGCTGCAACTGTTCTGTAATTATCTTCAGCAAAATTTTACTTGTGTGTGATATTAATGATGTTGTTCAATATTTTCCACATTCTTTTGGATCACCTTTCTTTGGAATGGGCACAAATATGGATCTCTTTCTATTCGTTGGCCAGGCAGCTGTTTTCCAATTTTTGGTATAAATGAGTGAGCACTTCCAGTGCTGCATTTGTTTGTTGAAGCATCTCAGTGGGCATTATAACAATTCCCGGAGCCTTGTTTTTTCCCCAGTTCCTTCAGTGCAGCTTGGACTTCTGTCAGTACCATTGGTTCTTGATCACATGCTACCTCCTGAAATGGCTGAATGTCAACCAATTCTGTTTGGTACAATGACTCTGTGTATTCCTTCCATCTTCTTTTTATGCTTCCTGCAACATTCAATATTTTGTCCATAGAATCCTTCAATATCATAACTTGAGACTTGAATTTTTTCTTCAGTTCTTTCAGCTTGAGAAGTATTCTTTTCCTTTTGATTTTCCAACTCCAAGTCTTTGCAGATTTCATTATAATACTTTACTTTGTCCTCTAAAGCTGCCCTTTGAAATTTTTTGTTCAGCTCTTTTACTTCAGCATTTCTTCCGTATATTTTAGCTACTTTCTATTCAAAAGCAAGGTTCAAAGTCTCCTCTGCCACCTATTTTGGTCTCTTCTTCTTTTCCTGTCTTTTTAATGACCTTTTGCCTTCTTCATATATGATATTCTTGATGTCATCCCATAACTCATCTGGTCTTTGGTCACTAGTGTTCGATGCATCAAATCTATTTTTTAGATGGGAAATAGTCAAGGTTATATTTTGGCTCTCATGGGCTTGTTTTAATTTTCTTCTGCTTCAACTTAAACTTGCATATGAGCAATTGATCATGTTCTATTGAGCTCCTGGCCTTGTTCTGACTGATAATATTGAGCTTCTCCATCACCACTTTTCACAAATGTAGTCAACTTGATTCCTATGTGTTGCATGTGGTGAGGTCCAAATGTATAGTTAACATTTATGTTGTTTAAAAATCGTATTTGCAATGGATAAGTCATTGGTCACACAATATTCAATCATGAGATCTCCAGTGTCATTTCTATCACCAATGCCATATTTTCCAACTACTGATGCTTCTTTTTTTCCAACTTTTGCATTCTAACCACTAGTAATAATCAGTATATCTTGATTGCATATTTGGTTGATTTCAGACTACAGAAGTTTGTAAAAAAAATCACATAGTAGGTGCTTGATATGTGTTTAATGAATGAATAAATAAATAAAGTCTCTACAGCTCACAACAGTAGCTACATAAAAGAGGCAGAGACAGGAGAAGAAAAATATTCACACAATTCTGTATGCCATCCTTTGAAACACAGTCTGATTTTCAGCTTCTTTGAAGCCTTTCTGAGCCACCAGGCAATGTCATTTAGAACTCTCTGCACCTTGTATGTTCTTCTACTACCACAATATTTAACAATCTTTTTCTCACTGAAGAACAGCATTCCATAAAACTGGAACATACTAGGATACTCAACTACTGTTAAATGAACAGGAGATAATGATTATAGAAGTGCCTGTATTTCACGGAAGGCAGTAGCAGCAATTGGTGAACTATCAGAGAGACAGAAGAAGCTTGGACCAGAGGGAGTCTAGTGAATCATCTGGAAACTTAAGAATGATAAAATTTCTATAATGGAGGGTCATCCATGTCAAGTTTAGCACCAAGGACAAAATGCCTAAAAGCTAAGAATAAAACAAAGAAGCAAGAACCATGCTTCATGTATTCATATCTTTAGCTCCAGGACCCAGACCTGAATCAGACATTGTTAGTCACTCATGAAATGTTTTTTAGATGCCCATTGAATGAGTTCACTGGTGATGTCTGAAATTTTCAATGTCAGAATCAGTGGAGAAATGAAAGGATTTTCTAGAGAACAGATGGTGAGGCAAAGTATGTATCTTCTCTGCCCACTATGCCTCCTTGGAAATCAATAAATATGTGTTAGTTGGCAGAATGACATCTGCTCCTCTCTGAAACATGAATCTCTGTTTGAGAGAAGATGCTGACCACTTTGAACAAGGACATAGGCCATAGAGAATAGCTCCCAAATAGAGAGGACCATAGGTTAGGTATTTCTAGTGTTTCTCAAACATTTTTACGTCCTGACATAAAAAAAATATGATAATAATTAGGACAAGAATACAGTGCTGCTGACAGTTGGAGGCTAAAAGTCCTACCCCACAGGCTCAGCTGTCTGAGCCACCCAAGTGTTAAAACAAATGAGTAACCATCTCTCAATACACAAATTGGGATGATTTGGTTGGGTAAAATGAGTGCCAGTGTAAGAACAGACATATATATTCCAGAGTTAAAAAGAAATTACTTTGCACCTACTTGGTATCATAGATTGCTAGAGAGCCCTAATATTTGAACAGAACTAGAGTGATTTTTATTAGATACTCAGGATTTTTAAGTCTGCTATGTATTTCCTTTGCTCTGTATGATGAAAAACACTTTCTCAAAAGTGTAACAGCCCATTCTCTGGTCTTTTAATCTCATTTAAAGATCCTTTCGTGTTCTTAATAGATGTTTTTCATATTTTATTATAAAAATCTTCAAACATTCTACAGTAGAGACACTACTATAATGAACTACAATAATCCAGTTTCAAAAGTTATTAATTCATGGTCAACCCTGTTCCATCTGTCCCTCATTTTATTTTCTCTCCTCCAGACATATTATTTTATCTGTAAACATTTCATTATGCATTCCCAAAAGGTAAGGATTCTTTAAAATATAGCAAAAATGCTATTATCACTTCCAAAAAATGTTAAATAATTTCTTAATATCATCAAACACTCAATAATTACTCATTTTCTTATAAGTTTTTTATTTATTTGAATCAAGATTCAAATATGATCTGCCAATTACAGTAAGTTAATGTCTTTATGTAAATAAAGTTACATGTTTTCAAAGTGTTTTTAATCTATTATTTTTCACTCTTTCAGTTATTTGCTAGAAGAACCAGTTCTTCAACAGAGTTTCTTCCCATGAATCTGAATTTCTTGACTGTATTCCTATAATGAGGTTAGAGAGACAATCTATAATGAAGTTGGAGAGACGATCTATAATGCCTACAATCTTTCAATAGATAAATTCTATCCAATCAAGAAATGTGGACAAATGGTTATCACTTTCCAACCAGGTAATTCACTTTTCCTCCATGGACAAGAATAAGGGGTTGGCCAAAAGGTTAAAAGTTTTACTTTATAGATATTTCTCTAAACCAAAAGAAAACCAAACCCACTGCCATCAAGTTGGTTCCAATTCCTAGAGACCCTATGGGACATAATAGGGAACTCTGGTGGCATGGTGCCTATAGCATTTGGCTATTAACCAGAAGGCTGGAAGTTCAAACCCACTCAGCCACTCCTCGGAAGGAAGATTGGGTAATAGGGTTTCCAAGTCTATACATCTTTATGGAAGTAGACTGCCTCATTTTTCTCCTATGGAGTAGCTTGTGGGTTTGAATCACAAACCATTGGTTAGTAGCTGAATGCTTTAAACACTGTGCCACCACAGCTCTTGGTATCTCTCTACATGGTAATGAAAAGAATGGAGAAATTCCCTCTAAGTAGAATTAAAAATCATTTAGCAATTAATTTAACCACATTAATTTAATGTGATATATAGTGTTGCTTTTCTGAAACTGAGTTGCTAACAAATTTACTGGTAGAAAAGTTATTATCAACAATATGTGTATGTTTTATGTCAATTACTATTGGCTTTATTATTATTTTGTGCATATTTAAATCCTTAATTTCCATTATTGTTCTTTTTTTAAGAGGGAACTCCTTATTGACAACCATCATTTTATATGACAATCAACTTATCTGCCAAAGCAAAATATCACTTTTAAAGATATTATTTAATGAAAATATATCAATTGCATTGCAAAACAAAAGCAAATAAATATTACAAACTGTACAAAGAAAAACTGTATCCACTCACCCAATATAATCACTTGCAAGGTAAATATGATATAATGCACATTCTTTGGTATGTGACACCCCGTACCAAGGTCCTGTGGTGAGTCAATTCTTCTAACCTTTTCCCAGTTTAAGCTTTTGCAACAGTTATTGCAAGGTTAATTGACTTTCATTTTGTTCCAATGTAAATTATAAATCCAATGCAAAATGGGCATTCAGATAATACAGAATACTTTATATTAATTATTCTATATTATCAAGTAGAAAATGCTCATCATTCCCAATGGATCATGGGTAAACAAAAATTCTAAACTCAGGGACCTGTGGATGCCATTTTGAGAAATGCTAGACACTGAAGAGCAACACACAAATAGATGAGGTGGAAAACTTGGATGCCAAAAGGTGATAGTACAGTAAATGGTAAGATTCAAATGGCCCCAGTGAAAAATAAGGATTCATAAAATGATAAAGGCAAACTTCTTTTGATTAAATGAAAAACAAGAGTCACTTCATGTTGTCTACAAGAAAGCCATTTAAAATATGGGGAAACAGATAGATCATATGTTAAACAATGAAAAAAGATATATTATACAAACAGTAATCATGAGAAACTATTAATAAAGACAATGTAGACTTAAGAACAAGAAATATGATCAGGATAAAAAGGATCATGTCATAATAATAAAGGGTCAACAATTCAAAAGGATATAATAATCCTAAATGTGTATGTACATAATAATATAACTTCAAGCATAAGCAAAAGCTAGCAGAACTAAAAAAAAGAAATAGACAAGTCTAAAATTATAATTGAGAAATTCATTACTTTAAGTAAGTGAGTTTTGTTTTGATTTTTGAGAACAATAGATAGAAAATCTGTAAGGATATAGAAGCCTTGAACAACATTATCAACTTGAACAAGCTGACATTTATAAAGCATGCACATAACAGTAGAATCCAAATCTCTTCAAGTGTATATAAATTATACTAAGATAGATTGTACTAGTGACCATAAAATAAGTCTCAATTAATTTATGAGGAGTATAATCATTCAGATAATGCTATGTGACCACAGTAGAATTAAACTAAAAATGAATAGAAAAAAATTATATGGAAATCCTCATATAGATGTCAACCCACCTCTCAATAATATATAGATCAAAGAAGAAATCACAAGTGAATGTAGAAAATATTTTAAATGAATAAAAGTACAACATACAAAAATATAAAAGATACAGTTAGAACAATACTTAGTGAGATAAAAATATGTACTTAAATGTTTACATTAAAAAATAAGAAAGGTCCAAGATCAATAATCTACAATTCCACATTAAGATTGTAGAAAAAGAAGAGCAAAGTAAACACACAGTAGGTAAAAGGAAAAAAATAATAAAGAAAAGAGAAGAAATTGATAAAATAGAAAATGAACAAAAAATAGAGAAAAAGAATGGAAGCAGGATCTATGGAAACATCAACAAAATGGAAAAAAAAAAAAAAACCTTGAATAACAAATTGTCAAAAACAGACATAATAAAATAGAAATTCTGAATATTCTTATCAATTAAACAAATTTAATTCATTATTAAAATTCTAACAGCAACAAAAATTCCAAAGCCAGATAGCTTCATTAGTGTAAAACATTTAAGTGAAAATTAACACCAGTCCTACATAAGCTCTCTTCAAATGTTAGAGAATGAGAGAACATTTCCCAATTCATTTTATGAGGTTAGCATAACCCTGATACTTTAACCAAAATAATATAGAATATCTCTGGATCTGTATCCTTCATGAAGATGGACAAAAATTCAAGAAATTTTTGAAAATAGAGCTCAGCAACATGCAGGAAGGGCAATGCACCAGGGCCAAGAAAGTGTTCTCTCAGTAATGTAAGGTTAGTTTCACACTGAAAAAATCAATTCTTTGTAATTTACCATTGTTGTTGTCATTGTTGCACCCCATTTGTGCAGAGAACTATTCTATAGGGTTTACAAGGCTGTGAGATTTAAGAAGCAGATAACCTGGCCTATCTTCTAAAGTGCCTCTGAGTGGTTTTGACCATCAACTTTTTGATTAATAGTTGAATGATTTGAATGATTTGTAGTATATCAATACAATGAACTATTTATTGTCAGCAATAAAAAGAATAAACTAAAGACATGAAACAACAGGAATGAATTTCAGAAACATTTTGTTGAACAAAAGAACCCATCTGCCAGAGTACATACTATATGATTCTACTGATTTTAATATTAATAAATTTACAAAATTAATCAATATGTTCATCTCTTGTTTACATAATTTGAGCAAAATTGTCCCATTGCGTAGCTCAAGTCTTATCATACCTGCAGAGCTGAATTTCTAGACCTTCAAAGCTAAGGGCTTCATGATGAATCATGGAATTATGTGAAAGGGCTACTATCTCTCTAGATCATTCTTTGATACTATCTGTTTTTGAGATCTCTATGTGCTCAAGAATTACATGAAAGTAGGAATGACAATAGGAAAGAGATAATGAATGTGGTTGTGTCAGCCACATACAGGCTTCTGAGAACTGCAGAAAATCACAGCACGTCGCTGAGTCCCCACCTTTTAGAAGTATCCATTCTGCTACTGTCAGACAGTGATTCAGAAGCATTCAGTAAAGAGAAGAGAGTAAAAGAAGAAAGTAGCCCCACCAAATTGTATTAAGTAAATATCCTCAAGGACGTAGGCACACAGTCTGCTCATAGTAAGTCCACCTCTGCGTCCCTCATATGTTTGAATACAGAAGCTGATTCATCCTGAACCCTATACTCACCTAACCATAGCTGTGATATTGAAAAGCTCAGCAATTGAATCCAGACTGCCCATATTGTATCCTGGCCCCAACTTTACAAGTGTTATGAGCATGGTCAAGAAAATTAACCTCTCCATGCCTCAGTGTCCTCTTCTGTAAAATAGGGATAGTAACAATACCTTCCTTATAGGGTTGTTATGAGACTCAAATGAGCCTGTGTCAATTATTTTGCAAAATGGAAGGCATATAGTGAGATCTCAATAATTGTTATGTCTTGTTGTTGTAGTTGTTGTTGTATTTGTTATTACATTCTACCAGAGTTTAGAAAAGGTATCATAGCAAGAGTAACTAATGCTGTTGCCCAATGATACCAGAAAATGCTATGATTGTATTTTAGTTATCTAGTGCTGCTATGGGAGCTCTGGTAGCATAGTGG
>NW_006921603.1:18241903-18245277 GCF_000298275.1 Orycteropus afer afer | reverse complement strand
AAGTGCAGGATCCAAAATGTGCTGAGAAGCTTTCCCACAGCTTCTCCACACATACTAGAAGAAGTCCATAGCCCAAAGGCAACTCCCCTTCAACTACTTAGCTGCTCACGGCAGATTCCACCATGGAGGAGATTATAGTCTCATCACGGAGAATAACTACAACCAGCTTCCAAGCAACTCAAAACTATGGCCCAGCCAAGCTAACACACAATCTTAAATACCACAGATTTAACTCCAAGTAGAGATTATCAAGGATTGGTACATTTTATAAAACTTAAGTGCTGAAGGCTACAAGATTGCTAACAACAAAACTTTCTGGTAAAAGATCACATTTGTGTCAAATACTTGAAATTAGAATCATTAGGCCTCTTATAATTACAATGAGACAACTCTAACAAGCACCAAATGTACAGCTAGATATATGGAAATTTCTTTACCACTTGCTACTACCTCAAAATAATTCAAAAAGGCAATGTAGACAACAATATCCAAACTCATGAGCATTCATCTCACTGTTTTATTCACAGCTGTACTCTTTGATCTTGAATAAACCTGGCAGTTGTATGTACTCAGTAAATAATTATTGAGCAAAAAAGAAAATGTCTGAAAATAATAGGCTTCACTGGGGTAAAAAGGATCACTCATAATGAATGGTTTCCATAGGAGGCTAGGTTACCTCTGATCAGAGCTGTTTAGAAGAGTGTTATGAATAGATGAGGATTCAAAGATATGACTTCAAAGTCCTTTCCAACCTATTATGGTTTTATTGCTTCCTAGGTACATCCAGTATGTCACATTTGAACTTCAGAATCAATGACTCCAAAATAAAACTGTTTACCTATTACCCAATACCTTCACCATCTAATTTCTGTTGATAGCATACCCAAATCATTTCATCTCAAAACCCTCTTAGCATTGTTTCACCAATTATCTTTCCCTATTTCTCAACATCCAATTATTTGCTAAGATCGGTAGATCCATTTCTATGATATCCATTAAGGAAATCCCTTCTATTCCATTCCCTCCACTATTACTTTAATTCCAATCTTTATTACCTTTCTTTTGGAATACTGCAATAACCTCTTAGATGAGTTCTCCACTTAAGCATATTAGACTTATAATTGACAGTGTTTTTTTTTTTTTTTTTTTTTAGCAAAATTATTAATTTATTTAATGATTTCATAACACTTCCTAAATGAAATTAATTTAAATCTTTTCAGTCTATCATTCAAGGCTCTCCCCAGTATGTCTCCAAATTTTCTCCTTTCTGCAACTTAATTTGTCCTTGCTTGTCCCAACACCACAACCAAACTGGATTATTCTTTTGTTTTCAAGCATGTTCTATGATTTCTCATTTCTATGTTCACTTTATTTTCTTCACCTGAAATCCTTAAATATTCCCCTATGTCTGTCAGAATGTAAAGTATCCAATATTTAACTTTTGTAAGAAAACCTGGTCTGCTGAAGTTTTTCATTCCCAATAGCTTTGGAAAATGTATGACAAGCGGAAAGAGGCCATTCCTTCCTCTCTCTGTGCTTTCCCCTTCCCGGAACTAAATGAGACAGACTCTAAGGGACTCATTCATAGAGACTAAGAAGTCTTAGAATCCACCTTTGCTGAGTGCTTTCTAGGGAGAAAGACCTGCAGGTCTACCCTGGTGCTGTCATGGAGCAGAACAAAATGAGTGGGAGCTTTGCATATACTCCTGAAGTTTGAAGGATATTGAGCATAGAAACTAATGCCCTTTTCTGGAAATGAAATTACTGAAAATTGAAAGCCTGCTGAAGTGGCCAGCCCAGCAAGCCTTAAAGAGACTATGATGCAGAGTGCTTTGGAAGAACAAAATGGAAATTTGCTTCTTTATTCCCTAAGTCCCTCAGGACCTTGATGGTTCTTATGGATTCCCATGATGGGACATTTATACATAGAAAGGAGACACAGAAACGAAGAATGATTTGACTTCCCCAATCTGAAAAAAGTCCTTGGAGATAAGATTTGGATAAACCTGACCACTACACAAAGGAGACCATGTTGTGCATGTTGTGAGTAACACCTATGAGATTCCACCATATCAACAGATGTCACAGGGTCAGTCAAATCAGATGGACTAGAAGGACAGCAGGAACTTTCCAGAGCAACCATTACATTCTACTCATCTACTTCCAAACCAGAACAATTTAACCTTGAAACATAAAGCTGGCCAGTGAATAAGGAAGACCAAGGAACAGTTGATGCCTTTGAATTGTGGTGTTGGCAAAGAATACTGAAATACCATGGACTGCCAGAAGAACAAACTAATCTGTCCTGGAAGAACTGCAGCCAAGATGCTTCTTAAAAATGAGAATGGTGACTTTCGGTAGGATGGAGGAATAGGCAGACAAGCAACACAGACCCTCTTCAACAAAGAAAAGAAAAACCAATTGACAGAGATACAGAAGATAATCCTGGAGCCCTGAACTTTGAAAGGAACTATACAGAAGTGGATTAGGCACCAACTAGTGGAAAAACCTGAATGAAAACAGTGAGTACAGACACAGTTGGCACCACAGACTGTGAGCTCTGATGGGACCAACAGCCTAAATATTTCCAAGTGGTGTTGGGACCTGAGAATTGACCTAACGATCAGCCCTGGTCACCAAGGGCTGCAGGGACAACTGCTCTCATGGCCTATGACTAGGAAGGGAAACAGCAAGGAGGGAGACAACCTGAGCTGTTGACTTTCTGCTGCCTGGAGGGAGCGGCCATTTTGATTGTTTACAAGCAGCAGCTTTTTGGATATTTAAAGTGACCGAGGGTGCAGCCATTTTGAATGTTTACACGTGGCACCACTTTGGATTTTAAAGTGATAGAATTCGCATTCAGATTCCATGGACCTAAGAATAGGCTCCATTTGCCAGGGTCAGCAGGGATACACAAGAGGCTGACAACAGGAAAGGAGACAGGTGGCGAGTGTACAATTGCTGTCAGCTAGTGAATAGAGGAGCACAGCACAGGGCCCTGCTTGTATAGATAACATACAAACAAAACAAAGAAAATGAAAATTGTGGGCAACTCACTCCAACATACAATCACCAATTATATATAAACACAAAAACATCCCAATGCCTCAGAGACAACAGAGCATCACAGTCTACACAAAGAAACAAGATAAAACAGGAGAAACAAGGGACTAGGATAGAGACCCCAAACACATCTCTGATGAAGACACAGCATTGAAACTCCCTGATAAGGAATTCAAAAGAATTATATTTAGGTACCTTCAAAGGATTGAGCAACAGATCAAGGAAAACACAGACAAAACCCTGGAAGAATTTCAGAAGAAAATACAAGAACAAAATGACAAAATAAATGAAAAATTAGAAATGATTCAAAA
>NW_006921603.1:18238600-18239578 GCF_000298275.1 Orycteropus afer afer | reverse complement strand
AATAACTACCACCAGCTGCCCAGCCACTCAACCAGGCCCAGCAAAGTTGACACAAAAACATAACTACCACAATTCCACCCCTTGTCAACTTGGCATCTGTACAGATCTTCATTGGGTGGCATCTGTACAGATGTCTCTCACTGGGTGGCTCCAGTCCCCTAGTTCCTCTAAGTGGTGACTCACCCCCTTGGCCTGGCAGCCCCATTCCTGTCCCTCTTGGGCATGGCAGCCCCGCCCCCTCACTCTTGGGCAGCAGCTATGGCTCCATCCCACTGGCTCACATGCATGAGCAGCCCACACTCCAGAACCAAGTTGGTTAAGGCCTGGCTCTTTGAAACCTAGGGAGCTGTAGCTGTTCTACCCTCAAAGGTCATGGTTCTACCCTTTGAGGCTGAGGCAGCTCTGCTTCCATTTCCTTGGTCTCTGCTTCTGTCAATTAATGCCTGAGGGCAACCCACTCCTCCTGAAGTATTCCTGCCCCCAAAGCATTCATCTTTCTTACTCCCTGGGCCAGCCAACCTGCTACTCCAATTCATGCCAGTCTTTTCTACCAATTAATGCCTGAAGGCAACCCATTCTGCCAGGAAGCCGCCTACCCAAAGGCATCAAGCTTTCTCCTCTGTGGGCTGGTAAGGCTGTCGCTGTCACATGCCAGTTCTCTCAGCTCTGCTATTGCTGTCTCTCATGCCAGTCTCTGGGTTCTGCTCCTGCCATCTCTCATGGCGGTCTCTTGCTGTCTGTCCTGCCGTCTATCATGCTGCATGCCAGGGTCTCTCTGCCAGGGTCTCAAGTCAAGGATGCACTCCACTCCTTTTTCCACATATTAGGTATCTGTCAGAGCAGCACCCCAATCTCTCGTTACCACATTCTGTTCTGGTTACCTAGGGCCGCTATGACAAGAAATATACCACAAATGGGATGGCCTTATCAAACAGGAATTTATTCTTACAATTTGGAGGCTTTACATCCAAGTTCAAA
>NW_006921603.1:18235081-18237475 GCF_000298275.1 Orycteropus afer afer | reverse complement strand
GAGCTCAGCATAGAAAATTATATGGAACAAAGAAATTGACACAATGAAAAAGCACATGACAAAAATGAGAGCAACAAATTCACATTTGCTGATAATTGCATACCTGACAAGGGACATATCTCTAAGATTTATAGAAAACTCCAATGCCTCAACACCAAAGCAATTAACAATCCAATTGAAAAATGGGCAGAAGACATGAGTAGACACTTCACCAAGGAGAATATTCAGATGGCCAGCTAATACGTGAAGAGATGCTCAAGATAATTGGTCATCAGAGAGATGCAAATCAAAACAACAATGAGATACCTTCTCACCCCCGCACTGATGGCAAGGTTCAACGAGATAGAAAATAACAAATGCAGGTGGGGATGTGGAGGGATTGGGACTCTCATACACTTCTGGGGGAACTGTGAAGTGATACAACCACTGTGGAAAGCAGTATGGCGATTCCTTAGAAAGCTGGAATTGGAGATACCATTTGACCCAGCAATACCGTTACTAGGTATATATCCTAGAGAGGTGAGAGCCAGGACAGGAACAGATAGATGCATACTCATGTTCATTACAGCACTATTTACAATAGCAAAAAGATGGAAACAACCTATGTGCCTGTGGTAGTTATGTTTGTGTGTCAACTTGGCTGGGCCTGGTTAAGTGGCTGGGCAGCTGGTGGTAGTTATTACCCATGATGAGACTGGCAATCAACTCCATGGTGGGATCTAACACAAGCAGCTGAGTAGCTGCCTTTGGGATGTGGTCTGCTTCCTGTATATAAGGAGAAGCTCTGAGAATGGTCTCTAGCCTATGGCATGCTTAGACCCTGCATGTAGCCGTGTCATTGTTCAGCAGCCTGTTATGCTCTGCGGCCCTTGGGACTTACAATAGACTTAAGTTAATGGCCTGCTGTGTGGTTTGGTAACATCAGGACTGCGCCTTTTTACTTGCCAGCCTAAACAGCCAGCAGCTGTCTGAGTGAAAAAACGCCTCTAGCTCCAATGGGCTGGGAGCAGGAGGCAGAGCTGAAGCCCAAGGTTGAGGGGCTTTCACCCAGCCCCTAGGGCCTTACACTTTGAACTTGGACTTAAAGCCTCCAAATTGTAAGAATAAACTCCTGTTTGATAAGGCCATTCCATTTGTGGTATATTTCTTGTCAGAGCGGCACCAGGTAACCAGAACAGTGCCTATCAGCAGAAGAGTGGATGACCAAACTATGGTACATACACATAATGGAATGCTATGCAGCGCTAAACAATAATGTAGAGTCTGCAAAACACCACATAATATGGATGTACTTGAAGGACATTATGCTGAGTGAAATAAGTCAATCACAGAAGGACAAATATAGTATTAGTTCGTTGTAGTGGAGGGTCAAGGAAAGGTTTATATATGGAGGGAAACTTCCTTTGTTTGTTGCCAGGGGTGGGAGGGGAGGGGAGGGAACACTGAAAAAAAAAATGCATTGACCCATGTCACTTTACTTTTGTGTATTTTACTGTACATAAATTATATTTCAATAAATTGCATTAAAAAAAGAAGAAGAAAAGAAATGAAAATGGCCAGACTCTGTCTCATGTATTTTGGTCATGTCATCCAAAGGGACCAGTCCCTGGAGAAGGATATCATGCTTGGTAAAGCAGAGGGTCAGCAAAAAAGGGGAAGACCCTGAAGGAATTGGACTGACACAGTGGCTACAGCAATGGGCTCAAGCAAATCAGGGATAGCACAGGACTGGACAGTGTTTTGTCCTACTGTACATAGGGTCATTATGAGTCTGAGCTATGAGTCGATGGCACATAACAACAACAACAAAGATATTACCCACGGAAGAAAAAGTATGTGTTATTCTAATTTAAAACATTTTTTCATGCAAAGAAGCCAAGAGCACAGAAATGATAGGTAGGGAGACCCTTTAGACAAATGGGGGGAGGAGGAGAATTCTCCACTGTAGATTTGAATTCAACAGCTGGGATTGTCTACGCTCATGGTTGCCACTTTATATGTCAAACTACAGCCCAGTAAAGTAACATGATATAAACCACAACAAAGCTAATTCCAAATGGAACTGTTTCATCAATCACTTTTACCTCAGAATTCCTTAAAAAATATTTAATAAAAACAATGTGTCTAATCATCTGCTTATGATTCCTAGAAAGCTATTCAGCTTGTCACATCATCCTACTTTTGAACCAAAAAGCAAAAGAAAATGTTCAACTTCTGCCCCTGCCTCTTCTTACCTCCTTATTTATTTTCTGTTCTTTGAAGTAATGTGGTTGAGGGAGAATAAATTACATTTTAAAATAAGTAAACTTTTTGTTTGTTGTTGTTGTTATGTGCTGTCAAGTCTGATCCGACTCATAGTGACCCCTCCTTGGGTTTCCGAGGCAGTATCACTAC
>NW_006921603.1:18220571-18234981 GCF_000298275.1 Orycteropus afer afer | reverse complement strand
TCATAGTGACCCCTCCTTGGGTTTCCGAGGCAGTATCACTACAGAAGTAGGATTGCCCAACCTTCCTTCCGAGGAGTGGCTGGTGGATTTGAACCACCAGGGTCCTGGTTAGCAGTCAAATGCCTTAGGCACTACGCTACCAGATAACCCAATAAATGCTCATATGCTGTGGACTGCTTTTGCTGTCTTGCCCACTCCACATTTATAAAGTGATTTGTGAATGTCAGTTGTCAGGCTACTTTTGATGTACCATTATGATTATATATTGAAAACATGTGGATACAAAATATTGGGGATAAATGCAGTTAGTGCTTTGCTTCTCAAGGCCAAACAGAAAGTAAAAACCAAGGAAAAATAAACTCAATTACAAGAAACTTAAAAAAAAAAAAAAAGTCTTCTAAATAGCCGTTCTCCCAAATATGCCTTATATAGTAGCTTTATTACCAGAATTGTCTATAATTGTCTTATTCCCACTTATGTCATTTTCTAG
Source organism: Orycteropus afer afer (assembly GCF_000298275.1). Classification (NCBI taxonomy): domain Eukaryota; kingdom Metazoa; phylum Chordata; class Mammalia; order Tubulidentata; family Orycteropodidae; genus Orycteropus; species Orycteropus afer. Next base: position 18,234,491 of record NW_006921603.1, on the reverse strand, counting down.
AAACAGGCAAGGAATACTCAATTTTACCAAGCAAGCATATGTAGAGATATGTCATTTTTAGAATAATTATATTTAACCAAAAGAAAATTTTAATGAACAGCTTTTTAAAAATATTTTTTTATTTAAAAAAAATTGGAAGAATGATATGTTTGGGTACAAAACTTGTTATTTGCAAAAGTGAAAGAAGAGCAGACTTGGGAAAATGTTTCTTGTCTTTAAACATCTATTGAATAAAAAGAGTCCAACAAAGAGAGTAAATGCATGCATTTACTTATGAACTTATGCTGATTTCCTGTCATCAGAGCTATTTTATAAAATGAACTATCTTCTGAGTGACTTGATGACTGTCAGGGCATTAATTTAATTTCAAAAGAAAATGAATAAGTGGGGAAGTCTCCTCACAAACAATTTATGTAGCTGATGGAAGTTATGCTTACTTAATCTCTCAATGCATAAAGCAGGCTTGGATTTTAGAACACCCAGAGATGTAGTTAATGTGTGTATGACAACTTTGCATAGTCAAAGACAAAGCCAGTTCCCACCATAGAGAACAAAAAGGCCATGGTATCACAAAGAAGAGCTCTGGACTCCACCAGTGCATAAGGGAAACAAAGAATTGACTCCTTGGTGCCTCTTGGGAGGTGCCAAGATGGACTCTATGGTGACTATTCCCACTTTATGAAGTTCTTTCATTTTTAAAGTTGTTTAAACTTTTCATCAAAATCATACATATAGAGAGTTTCAATGCTAAAAGTTGTACAACAGAAAATAGCACTTTTCCATCCTTTCTCTTTTCCCCATAGCTATTCATTTTTAACTTCTAGAATATTCTTCCATATTTAAAATATGCATATTCTGCTAGCTTTTGACTTCTCTATTTTAAATGCTACCTAACGAGAATTTTACTCTTTCACATTCCTTGCTTTCCTTCCACTCACTCAACAAACAAAATTTGTGGCTGCATATATATTCCATGCTATAATTATTACAACATTTAATATTGTTAATTTCTGAGCTAGCGTGTATGTTATGATACAATGTCTTTCGTTACACAATTTTAATTTTTTGTGGAGTTAATTATTACATCATTTCAGCATTTCCTTTATTTCTAATCTATATTTCAATAAACTGTCCCTCAATACAATTTTCCACAAGGTCAAACCTGTCATGTAGTCTATCTCAACCATCACCCCCACACACCTCAGAAATATTCTTCCTGAAGCTTTTCAGCATCTGCTAAGATCTAGACTGAGTGCTCTGCAGACTTGCTGCTCAGCTGTCATCCTAGAATATCCCTTTCTTGTCAAAGTATTCCCTTTGTCAAATCATTTATTTCCTTTAGTTCTCTTTTAGTTCTCTTTCAACATTTCATCTTCCCTAAGAGAGGGAACTCTAAATTCCCAAGAATAATTGATTTATTAAATTACTGTCCTCAAATTAATGGCTTAACTTATGGGGCAGGGAGGACAGAAAAGGGGTTAGAAACACATGAAATGAAACCAGGTGTTGAATCAGTTTTGCCTACATATAATTACTTTATGCAAAGTACTTCATGATTTAGAAAGCATATTCCCATAGCTTATCACATCTGATTCTGAAATTGTCTGTAGATGTACTTATTCTTAGCCTAGTTTTCAGAGGAAGAAACACATGTTCAGATATATTAAGGAACAGGACCCAAGCCACAATAGCTAGGAAGTAAAAATGCTCACGTTTTCTAAGCGCTAAGATGGGGTGTATCTCATGGCCTGCAAAGGTTTTAGTAATGGGAAACTTCTATGTCTTCTCTTAACAACTTTGGGAGAAGGGAAAGGCAGTTAGAGTGTAACCTGGTCCATCCAGCCTCCCAAGGAAGAAGACAACAAATGAATCTTTAAAATAAAGAAAAAGATACAAACCTTAAAGATTTTCCTGGGAGCTGCCTAAGTGGTCTGAATATACTTCTAGTATGTGGGAAGCTTGGTGTTCTCAACAATCCTCTTGCTGAAGACTTTAAACTTCTCCTTAGCCTCTAGAAGCCATCTCCCCATGCCTCACACACACCTGTTCTAGGCTAATTGATGTCCTTACTTCTTGAACTCCACCAGTGTATTCAAAGACCTTCAGAATAAATTCCTAGTTCCTTAACATGACAGGTAAGTTTTTTGTTTTGTTTTGTTTTTAAGAAATCCCCTCCACTTACATCTCTAGTCTCATCTTTGCCCTCTCCCTTATACATTCTATTATCTAAAAGTTTTCCCTGAAATCCAAGCATTTTCAAACTCCCATAGCTATGAACATGTAATTCCCTCTGCCTAGAACCCCCTTCCTCTGCTTCTATATCTTCCTGCCATGAGTGTCTACTCATCCTTCTAGATGTCACCCATTCTCTGAGAATGTCAATGTCTTCTCTACAAAGGCTTCTTGAATGTACCTCCTGAACTTTGTAAAAAACTCTTATTACTGGATTGTTATGTGATTATTTGTTTATATTTTTCCCTTGATGACCATGACCTCCATGAGGACAAAAACTTATTCTCCTTTGCATCTATTCTTGGCAGCTTAGAATAACAAATCAGATGAACTTGATTCCTGACTTTATAGAACCTACACTCCAAAACCCACCAGCAACTCCTTGGAAGGAAGGTTGGGCAATCTACTTCCGTAGTGATACTGCCCGGGAAACCCAAGGAGGGGTCGCTAGGAGTCAGATCCAACTCCATGGCATTGGAGTGGGAAGTTATTATAATAACAATAACACACTCCAATTCAGTCAATAATTATCCGCTTAATAAAATACCATTACTTGCTAAGGTTTGCTTAAATACTCCCACTATGAGCCTCAATGCGTGCTGTTCCTTGTCCCTGGATTGCCTGAGCCTCTCCTCTACATTTATTGGTATTTAATTCATCCTTCAAAATTCAACCCATTATCCCATGCTCTCAAGATGTACATAACTGCTCCAGTCCACACTCACCTCAATAAAAATGAAATTCGCAGCCATCTTTCCTTTCTCCAAACAATTCATCCTCTTTCTTTTGTTTTTTATGCCAAGCCCAATAGCATTATCTAGCCAGCCAGGCATAAAAGCCCTAAATCACCTTTCCCTATTCTCTCTCCCTCATTTCTACATCTCATCAGTTGTCAGATTCTGCCACTTCTACCTCTGCAATGACACAGAAATCTGTTCCCTTCATTTTATTCCCTCTCCATCCACTTCTGTCTAGTCTATTGATACAATCTTGTTTCTCTGGTTCTCTCCCCATTAAAATTCATCCCATCTTTAGAGAGCACAGTTTTGTTACTTTGTCTTTATACTTAATTCCATGAAGCTTCCTCAATGCTTAAAAGACAAGGTTCTAACTCCATCTAGTTCCCTTTTCCAATCTTGTTCCTGCTCTCTTTCATAAATACACTGTGTTCCAGGCAAATGAGATATGCTATGTCACAGATATCCCCTTAGCCAATGTCTTTGCTACTGCTGTTTCTTCTCTAATCCTCTTCACTGATATTAAATTCAACCTCAATCATAGTTCCATATCTTTCACAGATCCTTTTTTTTTTAAGTCTTTCTCTCATATTCCCATCTCTATAGATAACAGAGAACACTTTTTCCTCAAAAGCTGCATGACTTTGTAACTAATTGCAAACAATGTGGCATAGTGCCTAAGGCATTTGACTGTTAACCAGAAGGTTGGCAGTTCAAACCCACCACCCACTCTGTGGAAGGAAGATTGGGCAATCTACTTCTGTAGAGATATTGCCTCGGAAGCCCGAAGAGGGGTTGCTATGAGTCGGAAATGACTCTACGACAATGAATTTGTTTTTTTGTTTTTGTTTTTTATTTGTTTTTTTTGCTTTAGTTATTTGTGTACTTTATTGTACCATTCACTTAGATTTGAGAGTACCAAAGGCCAGAACAAAATGGATCACCTTAATATGACCCCTCTGCTTTCCTGTGCACTTTTTCCATATTGGAATTGAGATACTGGATTGCAACACTGTAATTTTTTTTTATGTCTATTTCCTACACTACAATAATCTTTGATGTTAAAAGACCATATGGTGGCATAGTACCTAAGGCATCTGACTGCTAACCAGAAGGTTGGCAGTTCAAACCCACCACCCACTCTGTGGAAGGAAGACTGTGCAATCTACTTCCATAAACATTTACCATCTCAGAAACTCAAAGGGGGTGACTATGAGTTGGAATAGATTCGATGACAGTGAGTTTGCTTTTTTGTTTCTGGGTATGTTGGGTTTTGTTTGTTTGTTTTTGTTTTTGCTGGGCATGGAGTCAGTGGTCAGTTAATGTGTCTTGGTATGAATGGATTATCACAACACCTTGAAATTTTAATTTCTTTACTGCACTGGTTAGAATTAATACACTATTTCACTTCTAGCCAGTGTGGTCTTAGACATAGTCTTCCCTCTAATTTTCCACAGTGTTAGATTCATCTCCATGACTACTTTATCACCCCTTTGGAAAGAAAGATTAAGTTAAATTGGTCTTCCCAATGAGATAATGGGTGCTTTGAAGAAGGATATTGGTTTATTCTTCACTATTCCCCTTTGTCACTAGCTTGTTGTTGTTGTTGTTATGTACGGTCGAGTCGGACCTGACTCATAGCGGCCCCTCCTTGGGTTTCTGAGGCAGTATCACTGCTGAAGTAGATTGCCCAACCTTCCTTCCAAGGAGTGGCTGGTGGGTTTGAACTGCCAGCCTTCTGGTTAGCAGTCAAGTGCCTTAGGCACTACACTACCAGAGCTCCTTGTCACCAGCTTAGACTACGTAATAGTTATCATTGACTAACTACTTGATTAGGATACAAATCAGAGAACAACCCAAAATGGCATTTCTCTTTTATAATAACCTGCTGGGGTGGGGGTGGGGGACTATTTCCTAATTTTAACTTGAGGAGCTCTGGTGGCGTAGCGCCTAAGGCATTTGACTGCTAACCAGAAGTTTGGTGGTTCAAACCCACTGACCACTCTGTGGAAGGAAGATAGGGCAATCTACTTTCATAAAGATTTACCACCTCAGAAACCCAATGGGGGTCACTATGAAATTCATTCAATGGCCATGAGTTTTACATTTTAACTTACTGATTAAATTTTGTGCATGTTACAGTAAAGACTATTTTTGAAAGTAAAATAAACTCTAGAGATATTTTAGATCAAAAATTAGACTAAAAGACAGGAGGATAGACTTCTGAGTATCTAATGAAGCTTGTATCCTCTCCAAGTAAAAAATTTATTCTCAAACATACACTCAACATTTTGAACATCACTTTAAGTCATTCAAGACCTCCTGCAAGATCATCTGTGACTTTGGGTTAAGAAACATTATTTGTCTCTTATATTAAACACGAAGAGATGCAGGGCTCCAAATGGTCTGTTTCTTGCCCAAGATCACACAGGTATCTTACCCCTAGACCCTAGACTCTGAATGTTTCTACCTTGTTGTTGTTGCTCTACGCAATCAAGTCAGTTCTGACTCATAGAAACCATATGTGCAACAGAAGGAAACACTGCTGGTCCTGAGTCATCCTCACTATTGTTTCTATGCTTCAGCCCATTTTGCAACCACTTTGTCATTTCATCTCCTTGAGGATCTTCCTGTTTTTTGCTGAACCTCTACTTTTCCAAGTATGATGTCCTTCTGTAGGGTCTGGTCCATTCTTGCTTCTAAGGAGCATTCTGGCTGTACTTCTTCCGAAACAGATTCATTTCTCCTTCCAGCAGTCCACAGTATATTCAATATTCTTCACAAATACCATAATTCAAAGGCATAAATTCTTTTTTGGTCTTCCTTTTTCATTGTCTAGCTTTCTCTTCTATATGAAGTGACTGAAAATACCATGTCTTGGGTCAGGTACAACTTAATCCTCAAAGTGACATCTTTGCTTTTTAACACTGTAAAGAGGTCTTTTGCATCAGTTTCCACTATATTAAGCATTAAAACAGAAATGAATGAGGAGTAAACTCTAAATGCAATAGTGTTCTGTGAATATTTTTTAATAACTTGAATTTTATCAAGTGCACAAGAGCTACATCTCCATTCTCCTCTACTTCAAAAATTCCTGAGAAGCCTAAACATTATTCAATGTATTGCTCTTGTTGTTAGTTGTCACCAAGTTGGCTACAACTTACAGTGAACTCACACACAACAGAACTTTGCCCTGTCCTGTACCATCTTCATGATGGTTAGTATGGATTAACTTATTGTTTTGACTATTACATTCATCTCGTTGAGTTTCCCTCATTCTTGCTGACCCTCTACTTCCCCAACCTTTTCTAGCAATTGGTCTTTCCTGATGATGTGTCCAAAGTAAACAAAACAAAGATCCCACTATCCTCTCTTCTAAAGAGTATTATGATTGAACTTCTTTACAAGACAGATTTGTTCATTCTCCGTCAGTCCACAATATATTCGATATTCCACAGTATATTCAATATTCTCCACTAAGACAACAGTGCAAATGTTAGCAATTCTTCTTCTATCTTCTTTTTTTCATTGCCCAGGTTTTGCGTGCACATAAGGTCATTAAAAAGACCATAGCTTGGGTCAGACACACGTTAGCCATCTAAGTGACATCTTTGCTTTATAAATCTTTAAAGAGGTCTCGTGCAGCAGATTTGCCCAATGTAATATGGTGCTTGATTTCTGGACTACTGCTTCCATGGATGTTGATTGTTGTTCCAAGGTGAATGGAATCCCTAACTTAGTGATTCCAAAATCTTAATTGTTCACTCTTGGAACATGTATTCAATTCAGTACAAAAAAAAAAAATGTTTATTGCCTTTTAGCACGATGTTATGTGCTAAAAGTACAGAGATGAGTGACACATATAAAGAAATAAAGCTTCATCTGTCCTAGAGAAGAGAAAATGTGTTTATTCATCCTGTGCCCAGAACATGCATGACCTGGTACCTAATAAGTACTCCAAAGATATTTGTTAGGTTAAAACAATTAAAGATGTGAGATGAGTCCTTAAAGAGTTAATATTTTCTGAGACCTTTTTTTTCTCACTGGTATTTCTATTTTCCTGGGATGAATCATCAATCTGTTGTTTTATTTTATTTTTTAATGTTACTAATGCTTATCATAATATTGAAAAATGCGAAAGACAAACTGACTAAACTTTCAAGAACTTACAATAAAGGCACAACTATCAAAAAATCAGGATAGTTCTTAAATGCCTTAAGAAAATGATTTTTGCACATCCAGTTTAATAAGTGTAACTACCTGTATTTTTTCCAATTATAGTTGAGTTTTTAATTAATTGCTTTAAAGTACACTTCATTGAATCTGGCTCTTTGGTCTAATCTACACATTCATTTGAGGAATTTACAAGCATTTGCTTCTATTACAATTGTTCCACACTTCTATCATTATGTACTTCTTTATATTTAAACCACAATCTTTACAGTATTTGCTGAGGAGCAATATAACTAGTAGTTAGAAGAATCATTTATTAACTGAATTGGAAAGAGATGTTAGATTTCACAGTACAATGTTCTATTAACTTTGAAAATAATTTGTTATGTATTCTCATTTGCACATACACTATCTTCATTAGGCCTATTTCTTTTATTTTTTCTATATTTGAAATAATAAAAACATGCATCTAACAAAAGAACTCACATCTCACCATAGAAAACTAAAAGCAAGTAGTATAGAGATTTTAGGATAGGAGATTTCACTTCAGCTGTTATAGTTATTTCTAAATTCTAAAAGAAAAAGAAAAATTCCGTATCATATATATATATATATATATATATATATATATATATATATATATATACCCATTGCACAAGCCACTGGTTACAACAAACTTTCAGAAATACATTATTTTCCTCACTATAGTCTTCTAAAGTGTGTTATCCAACAATGAAGTGAATACATTTATAAGCTTCAAACTCCTTTTTAGTTCCATAAAAATCCTTGCTTGCTGTTACCTAGTGCTGCTCTAACAGAAAATGTACCACAAATAGATGGCTTTAACAAACAGTTTATTCTCGTACAGTTTTGGAGGCTAGGAGTCCGAGTTCCAAGTGCCAGCGTTTAGGGACTGGGTGAAAGCCCCTTGACTTTGGGCTTCAGCTCTGTCTCATGCTCCCAGCCCACTAAAGCTACAGGCATATCGTCACTCAGGCATCTGCTGGCTCCTGAGGCTGACGAACCCAAGGTTGACAAATGAAAAGGCACAGTCCTGATACTATCAAACTACACGGCAGGCCATTGATTCGAGTCCATTAACAGACCCAAGATCAGCAGAGCATAGCAGGCTGCTGAATGAAGACTCAGCTACATGCAAGGTCCAAGCATGCCAAAAATCTAGAGCCCTTCCTCAAAGGTGATTCTTATATACTGGAAGCAGACCACATTCCTAAAGTGTCTACTCAGCTGCTCCAGTAGATTCCACCATGAAACTGATTGCCAGTGTCACCATGGAGAATAACTACTTCCAGCTCCCCAGCCTCTCAAGCAGGCCCAGCCAAGTTGACACACAAGCTTAACTATCATACTTGCACTTGTCGTCTTTAAGCAACAGAAGCCCTAGAGCTTATGAATCAGAGATGATGATTAACATGAGAGGTGATTTAGCAAGCATGCAATAAAAAACAAAATATTTTTTTTGCATTTCTTATAAAAGGGAAAAAGAAAGTAAAGAAATTCAATTAGAATAACCTCTTATTATCAACTCATCTCCCAGATCCATCACTGGCACTATCTGCTCCTACAATAAAGAAATGAAAGGAAAAGAAACAAGAAGAGAAAGAACTAGAGAAGAAAGATTTGAAGGGATTTGGAGGAAGGAAAAGGAATCAGTGAGGCAATAATATAAACTGTACTAAACAAAATTATTTCTAAATTAAACAGCTTATTAAATCTTGGAGATCGGATTCTATTGTAACTCGTATTTCCATGTAATCTCTACAAGCAAGAAGTAACTAAAATTTTTCTCACTATGCACATTTATTTTGTGATGCAAAACATAAAATACCAAAAACCTTAGTGAAACATCTTACCCTGTTTTAGACAGTAACGTCATTTCTCAGACACTCTAAACATAAATTGCATATAGAAGTTTCGCTGTAGAGAGATACATTTCTAATTTGAACTGAAAAGATATCAAGGGGAAATATCCTTTCACACAACTGACTGTGCATATCTCACCTAACTATGAAACTAACATAAAGTATATTGCATTTTTATGATGATGTTTTGCATTCAAAAGGGGAGTGGAAAAGACATTACAAAAGTACACTACATTAGATACATGCTTTGCCCAATCCAAAAAATAAAATCATCCAACAAGGTTTCTCATCAGCTTTGACCTCACATTCGTAACTTCAGGTTACCGCATTGCTAGTATATTACAGATTGCATCTTTATCCCTGTGCATCGGGTTGTTGTTGTTGTTGTTGTTATGTGCTGTCGAGTCAAACCCGACTCATAGCGACCCCTCCTTGGGTTTCCGAGGCAGTATCACTGTGGAAGTAGGATTGCCCAACCTTCCTTCCGAGGAGTGGCTGGTGCATCGGGTTAGAGAAATGCTTTTTTCTGCCTTTCTTATTATAAGGAAGCTATATCCAGTTATAAAAAGCTATCCAGAATATAAAGGAAAATGCAAATTGTTCTTTATGTATGTATATCTAGATTATCTATCACCATGGTAGCTTAATTATAAAGAACTGATGCTGGCAGGTATATTCAACTTTGAAAAGTATGCAATGAGCATTTGCAGTGATTGATATTTTTCATATTCTGAGCAAAAATTATACTAAAAATTATAGTAAAAAAAGAAGTATTCTCCTTGAGTTGTGGAATCCTCTTTTAGAATCAGCATGCTTTACTGCTAAAAGAGACTCTTGAAGCCCCATGAAGACTCTAAACAAAGGAAAGGCATCTCTCGTCAGAAGAGAAAACAGAGACTAGATGTTCAAGCATGTTCCTTTGCCTCATCAAATCCCATATTCTTCCTCTTTACCACTGCTAGCCCTTGAGGCATCCTTGTCTAAAATATACTATAAGAGAATAAGACTCTAGGGATAATGCTAGAAATAGAGATGGTGATGGGGAAAGGGTTGATAGAGTTACAAAGGAGTTGGAAGCAAAACATATAAGAGAATACTATAAGTGTCTACATTACTCAGGGTAAGCACTGAAAGGCTAGGGCAGTAGTTATCACTTGGTACAACCACTTCACTTACACCTCAGGAAAATGAGACCCAGGAAAATTAACTGGCTTGAAGAATGATAACCTGAGGGAGTAGAGATGACCAAGGATGGGATACCAGGAGATGATGGAGACAGTGGTGAGCTGGAGAGTGTAACTTAAATGAATTTTTGCCATGTAGTAATACAGGTTCAGAGTTAATGAATACACTGAATTTTTAAGGGAAATCAGAAATCTAGATTCTTAGTGGAAATTTCTTAATTTTTTAATTGTTTGGAATTAATTCAATGTTTTGAACTCTCATACTTAAGATGGTCATACTTAAGGTCAAACTTAACATGTCTGTAGGCCAGACCACTGTCTGGTCTAAAGCAGTACAAATATCCTCAGAAAACATTTTTTAAATGGGGTCAAAAGATGAGCGCCTCTAATGACTTCATTAGTATAACCAATAGATTTCGGTCTAGGGAACATTTCAGTGAAACCTCTTTAAGATGGTAGCTGTGGTTGGCCTTCATTTTCCCTTGCTCATTCTCCCCTGCAGGCCACCTAATTGTGCTTGGCTTCTCCTGACTGACAGACAACCTATTTCACAGCCTTATCTTCTTCTTTTTCAGGATTGCTGAGATGGCATTTTGGGGATTAAGGTTTATTTGAGTTAAGATCTTATCTCTCTTTCTATAAAATCAGCACTCCTGCCTGCAAATGCACTTGCATTAAATTCATACTACAAGGAAAGAAAAAATGTCAAATTTTCTTCAGGAACTTGTGAATGGCTCAAGACTTGATCTGGGAAGCTCTCTTTGAAGAACTGAGTATGCAAACTGAATGGTGTTATATGCTAGTTCCCATGTGCTGCACCTACAGAACAGCTCAGACAAGCATTCCAAAACAGACAGGGAGCAAATTCAACTTCATCCAAACCTTCCCACTCATGTCTCCTGGTGTTATGGATAGAATTGTGTTTCCCCTAAAGATATGCTGAAGTCCTGACCCCTGCATCTGTGAGTGTGACTGTTTGAAAATAGGATCTTTGAAGACATTAATATGTACGATAACATGGGGTTATACAGGAGTAGAGTGGGTCCTAATCTTACATTACTAGCACTCTTATAAAGAAGAGAAATACACAAAGAGAGAGGAAGGATGCGTATGGTGCTGCAGCCACAAGCCAAGGAACAACTTGAGCTACCAGAAGCTAAGAAAGAGTCATAAAGCAGATTCTCCTCAAAGCTTCAGAAAGAGTCAACACTGCTGACACCTTGATCTCAGACTTGACATCCAAAGCTAAGAGACAGTAAGTTTTTATAAGTTTGTAGTTTCTATAAGTTTTTATAAGTTGTAGCCCTAGGAAAAGAATGTACCTGGTTTCCATCATCTTGCTTATTTTTTAAATTCCTGCTGAACTTGTAATTGCAAAAAAAAAATGCAACCACTGCCATGGAGTCGGATCCGACTCATAGTGACCCCTCCTTGGGTTTCCGAAGCGGTATCATTGCCCAACCTTCCTTCCAAGGAGTGGCTGGTAGGTTTGAACCGCCAATCTTCTGATTAGCAGTCAAATGCCTTAGGCAATACACCACCAGAGCTCCTGGACTCGTAATTAGTCAGTCATTAATTTATGCAATTAATCAATAGTCATTGAGCGATAACAACAGTGAACATAACTAAGTCTGTACATTCGTGGAGCTTATATTCTAGAGCCAAAGAGAGATAGATGGATACAGTGGTGTGCTGGTAAATGTCTAACAAACAGAAAAGATTATAATTTATGGCCTTTGACAATTTCCATGTGTAAATAATGGCTAATTTTCAGCTACCTAGGTGATGTCACTGAACACAGAATCAGGGAAGAGATGTGCAGGATACCATTACATATTTCCATCATACAAATACAATAAACATAAACACCCTCAAGTATATAAACAATAGTAAAACATAATCACAGTCCTCAGAACAATCAACCATATGAGACCAAAAGGATAACATTGGTCCAAAAACAAGGTTCAGATGTCAAGAAGGGTCAGGAAATAAGGACAAAGAGAAATGGGGAAACCAAGAAGGAAATGGAACCAAGGAAGAAATGGGAAGAATGCTGTAACATTGAGGGAATTGTAACCAATGTCATGGGAAAAAAAAAAAAAAAAGCGTATAAATCATTGAATGTGAAACTAATTTGAACGTGAAACTAATGTGCTCTGTAAACTTTCACCCAAATTGCAATAAAATGTTCAAAACATAATAAAAAGGAAATAATTAGGAATTGACTATTACTTTGGTTTTTAATGTAATTTATTTAATTATAAGTTTATATAATTTAAACTTATATAAGTCACTTAAATAAGACAGAGAAGGGATAAAGAAAGACACAGGAACTTATCTTTTGGAAGAGGTCTAAGAATTAAAAACTAATCAAGCATATACTTCCTAGTCTTACCAATCAATGCTTTAAAACTCCCCGTGATAGCTTATTACTTTGGTATCTGATAGAAAGAATTTCCTTTCTTGACCTAAAATCTATCTTCCTATAGCTATTCTTTTTAATCTGTTCTTTGTTTAAAATTTTAAACAAAAAATTCTCCAAGGATGTCAATGCAACGTAACGCAACACACTGCCGTGGAGTCAGATCCAACTCATAGCAACCCCTCCTTAGGTTTCTGAGGTGGTATCGCTACAGAAGTAGATTGCTCAACCTTCTTTCTGAGGAGTGGCTTTGGGGTTTGATCTGCCAGCCTTCTGGTTAGCAGTCAAATGTCTTAGACACTATGCCACCAGAGCTCCCCCAAGGACATCATAGGTCTCAAATTCTAGTGAGGAGAGAGAGATGGAAATCTTGGCTAAAGAAAGCATTCCAGCTTCTTGGTTTTATAGAACAAACATTGTTTCTCACTCATGCAAGATGTGCTCCAAATCCAGGTGACATTGCTCAGTTTTGCTTACTTTCATTTGTCAGAGTCATGTGATCACATGTAACTTCCAGGAAGAGGCAGTGAAGAGTAATACCTCTGAGCTCAGAAGTAGAATCAAAAGTATTGTTAGGAAGCACTGTTGTCTAACACAATCTCCTAAACATTTGATTTTTCTCTTCTTTCTGTTTTTAACACATTTAGGACAGATTCATATGTTAATCTGAGTTTAATTGAGAAATTTTATGATTCCATATTATTTCCTATATTGACTTACTAATTTTTTGGTTTACTTTTTTAGTGATTGTCATAGGATTTGTGACTTTTTTAAAAAATCTGAGCCTATCTTCAAATAATGATATATCATTTAATTTGTACTGTGAAGATATTAGAACAGTATATTTCTAACTCCTTCTTGTCATCTTATGTGCCACTTTTTCATGTATTTCCCTTTTACATATGGTACAAACACATAATATGCTTTTTACATTTATTTTTAACACTTATCTTTTTGATTAATTAAAATATAAGAAAAATATTTTCTTGTATTGTTACTTATTTTGTTACTGGTTGTATTCATTTCTTTGTGTAGACTCAAGTTGCTGACTTACATCTTATCCCTTCTGTCCCGAAAAATGCCCTTTGACTCCTGTTATTAGATGGGCTGATAATTAATGCTCTCAGGTTTTGTTTGTCTGATGAAGTTTTGGTTTTTTCCTCTTTCACTTTTGAAGAATGTTTTCCATATTAATAAAAGGTTAATTTGACAGTTTTTTTTTCTTCTGTACTTTAAAGATGACATGACCTTGCATGATTTCTGACAAAAAGTCTGCTCTAATTCTTACC